>NC_086244.1:35904867-36169867 GCF_036321145.2 Pelmatolapia mariae | reverse complement strand
ATCCGTTTCAGATAACACATTAGACCAGTATCCTTGCAGTTTCAAACATGACCAAAAGCAGTGAGTTGGGGTACCAATTTCTGTCTTGCATTTGAGGCACATGGGTGAAAGGGTAGGATTGTATTGATGTCTGCAGTATGTGGATATGTGCATTCTGTGTATAGTATTTAACTGTTAACTGTATTGCTTTGGTGCGATTACAGACTGAGATTGATTTGGCATAACTCCAGACATCCTTCCACTCTTCATCATTAATTATTATACCCAATTCCTTTTCCCATATGCCTTTAAGCCTCTGTAATATCATTGAAGGTGCGAGATATAAAGCCTTATAAAATATCTTCACAGGTACCTCTTTATCTGTTAAAAATAATAATTTCTCAACAGGAGAACTTTCATGGTTCTCACTGAAATTAGTACCGTGCAAGATATAATGCCTTATCTGTAAATAACGCAAGAAGTTGTGTTTGGAGAGAGAATATTTCTCATTTGGTCAAATTTGGCATAACCACGTTGTCAGAGAATAAGACCCTTAACCTGTGAACCCCCGTGTCCCCATATCATTATTCACAGTAGGGGTGACCATAGATGTGAACTTTGATCTTCCCTCAAGTTGACATACTGATTCCCAGGCCTTAAGTGTATATCTTTAGTCATGTTCAGAGATGGGCAGTAACGCGTTACTGTAATCTGTTTACTTTTCCCAAGTAACGAGTAAAGTAAAGGATTACTATTGCAAAAACGGTAATTAGATTACTGTTACTTTCCCATAAGCATGCTGCGTTACTAAACCGTGATTTTGTTTGCGAGAGTGTCTCATGACATTAACGTAAACGATTGCAATGTTCAAGGCAACAGCTGTGTGCAGATCAACAATGGATAATATATCGAGTGCGGGAGAGAGTATGACAGCGCAGCGTTTAAAGCGTGGAAGTACTGACCTTAGTTTTTAAAAAGTAACTAATTACTTTTGAAAATAAGTAATCAGTAAAGTAACGCAATTACTTTGGGGGGGGGAAGTAATCAGTAATTAGTTACTGATTGAGTAATTAGTTACTGATCAAGTAACCTGACCAACACTGGTCATGTTAGCACATTACCTTCAACAGGTGGTGAGGCTGAATAAAGAGGCACACACTCCACTGCAGGGTCCCTTCATTCTTCACATAATCCATGTTGGGCAAAGTGTAAATCCCGAGGCTAAAATCACTTTTTTAAATTGCAATTTAAAAATGGATTTTTAAATTAGGTTTTTCCTAAAACATTTTGAAAATCACTTTTTTTAAAAAATTGGAATTCAAAAATGAATTTACAAATGCAGAATTTATTCTACAATTTATTACTTAATTACAGAATTCTTTATTTCGATGCGTGTGGCTCTTGTGGTCCTCCTTCACTATAATTATTATTATATAATTATTAGCTTAAAAAATCCAGACTTTAAAAAGGGAAATAAGGTCCAGCTAAGTAGAATTCACAGTATTCTTGGCTATGTGGTATGAATTCTAACCAATCAGACTTCCTGTGTTATATTTTAACTGGAAAACCTGTCACGGCCAGGGCCCCACAAGACAGACTCTTAGCGGAATTTACGCGGAGGCACAGAAATAACGTGGTTTACAAGACTTTATTTCAATAAAGCACAGAATTGTCAAGAAAACAAAAAAGTGTCCACTCTAAACCAAGGTTTTCGCAATAAAACGACGAAACAAGGACGATAACTGAGAACTTTTGTAGAGTTATGAAACAACAATAATCTGCTACAAAGGCTAGAAAAGAAAAGCTGAGATTTAAGAAAAATGCTCCCTTAATCTCATTTTTTAAATATTAGGATATACATTGTAGATGAAAGTAGAACACTCCTTCCTTGTTGGCTGCAATCATCACTTCATTTAAAAATAAAGAACTATACAGTGAACAAAGTTTGCTTAATTAAAAAATGACTGCATAGACTTGTAGTCAGTCATTTGACAAAGTTTTGCAACCTCAAGTTGCCAAAAAACTACTGTAGGTTGCTCCCTGTCACAGCAGGTAGCTCTGCATGTTTGATTTGGAAGAGTTTTACACTCAGTGTCCTTCTGACATAACCCCAAAGTTATCTGTTGCTGGAATCCAACTAGCAATTTTTTGTTTATTAAGCAGATACATTAACCACTACATCTCTGGAGGCATACAACAAAGCTGGGAAGATTTAGTGAGTTTCATTCACTATCGTGTGTAACAGTGAACCCAGAAGAATCTCTCTGCTGGGCTGAAAGCTCGTAGAGCCATCTCAAATCAGCAAAGGCCTTTAGTGTGACCATGTCTGATTTTCATAAGAATTTTAAGGTTTGTAAATTGGTTAAGTTTGGACATATATGATTGCTGTGAAATTTAAGCTTAATGTATAAAATACTTTTAAAGATTTAAAAAAAAATTCTCCATCAACCCACTTAAATCAAAGGTAAAAGCCTGAAAAAGAAAATAAATTCTTAGTTACAACATTTGGTACATTGTTATTCCACTGTTTTAAATTAAAAAACATTTTAAATGAGTTGCAATTGAAATCTCATGTTATTCACAGCAAAAATTCCTGGCACAACTTTACCTGCTTCCAAGGTGCATGCAGAGGATGAAAGAATTCAAAAAGCAGGAACTCCAGCAACACTTAAGGGAAGAAGAACAACTTTAATAATTGACCAACGCGTTTCGGCTTGTGGCCTTCATCAGGGTCATAGTAAAACATTGTAAAAAAATTGCTTAAGTACAAGACAGGAAACAGAAAAAAATTCAAATTAACCAGTCAAAACTTCACAGATAGGTCAGCTGACATATAATAGGTAGGTATTGGTTAATTGGTTAAGTCACACCCAAGTCCATGCACCTTGGAAGCAGGTAAAGTTGTGCCAGGAATTTTTGCTGTGATTTACCTTCCTTTGTTTCTGAGACACACTCACCATGGAGCAACAACATCAGAATTACAACACGTCCCACTCGACCACAAGAGAAGATGACATTCAAGGAGCATCAGCCTTCTGTGGCTTCAATCCCTTAGAAGTTTTGAGGAATTCTTCACTCTTTGAACAAGACACCAATCAGGAGGCAACAGATCACCTGAGAAAGTTCTATTTTGCACGCCAGAAGATACTCCGGAATAAATGGCATGCTATCACCCTATCAGACTACATCAGGAAAGAAATGATCCCAAGAGGACTACGTATTCTCAAGCCGCCATCTTTTGGTAAAGACAATCCAGCTTTCACTACTGCATGGAACAGTGTCCTCAACAAATGCTCCTATGCGTTGATGGTCATCACTATTAGGTATTTGAATGAGGAAGAGAGTAAGATACAAAATGAAATATTACAGACTGAGCAGCACCTGAGGTGCTGGCAAGAGACAATAATGATGTGCTGAAACAAATGGAGGAAATTGATCTAAGACTAACAGAATATGAAAATGAAATAAAGGACCTCAAAAGAACCAAATTCCTAAGAGACGAGAGAGACTACAGAAAGGGATTTATATACCCGTGGTCCAAAGACACTCACAACTTAACTACCAATGCTGCCATGATCACCGAACCACGCCAAACACAACAAAAAGTTTGGTTTAAGAAAACACATCCAAGACCAAGACTTCCTTCAACTACCACCAATAAGAAAAAGCCACAGCACAAATCACCTTATCAGTCCAAATATCCTTTTTTGGACCAAACAGTTTCCCCCCTTGGAACCTCCATCCAGGAGAGGCCCCAATGCAAACGCACACGGCGGGGGAAAAGGAAAAGACTCAGTGAACCGTCCATGGACCCGATCCCAATTCCGGGGAAGAAGTCAGCTGTTGTCAACTTAAGTACCGCTGCTTTGACCCCTGCTCAGCTATCAGTGCTTGAACTTGGTTTTTCTTTTGTAACAACTCCTTCTGTAAGTCAATTTGAACTCTTTTTAGATTTACAAAAATTCTTTAGAGATGTTAGACGCAAAGAATTTTTTATGAACAATGAACCTTCCCACAATACTATACACAAAAGTACCTTTTATATTAAAAGCAACTTTTGTCCTCCTAAGAACAGAAACCATCTGATAGATACATACTGTAGACTCACAGAACTAGAACTCGAAAAACATGTTAAACAGAAAACCTTTTCTTCACACAATCTAACAGATGTCCAACAGAAAGCACTGGCAGAACTGGAACAGAATAAATCAATTGTAATCAAATCTGCTGACAAAGGAGGCGCCATTGTCATAATGGACAAAATTCAACATGAAAATGAAATCTTAAGACAACTAGCAAATCAAACTTTCTATAAAAAACTTAAATCTGACCCTACAAAAGAATACTTTAAAGAACTACAATTGATACTTGAAGAGGGGTTGACCCAAGGGGACACTTCCCTGAAGGAGAAAACATTTTTACTTAATGAACATCCCTTAAGGGCTTTCTTATACATATTACCAAAAATTCATAAGAACCTAGAAGAACCACCTGGCAGACCCATTGTCTCTGGAATTGGTAGTCTAACTGAAAGAATATCAAGCTTTGTAGACTTCCACATAAAGAACTTTGTACCGTCCTTAAAGTCTTACATAAAGGATAGCTCCCACTTCTTACTTTTTCTCAAAGATCTGCCACCTATTGCTACGGATACAATACTATGTACTTTAGATATTGAATCCCTGTATACCAATATTAATCAGACACAAGGCCTAGAGACCTTGGAACACTTCCTTGAGACTAGGTCTACTAAACTACCATCTAGTTCCTTCCTAACGAGGCTGGCTGCCTTTGTCCTTAATAGGAACTATTTCTTTTTTAACAACACACCATACCTTCAGATCTCTGGCACTGCAATGGGAACCAAAATGGCCCCCAGTTTTGCCTGCCTTTTTGTTGGTCATCTGGAAGAACAAATTCTATATAATCACCAAAATAACCCTTATTTACCATTCATTGTATCTTGGAAATGGTATATAGATGACGTATTTTTACTCTGGAAAGGACCAGTCTCTATATTACTAGAGTTCGTAGAATTCCTTAATGGACATTTTGCAGGCCTACGTTTCACCCTTAGTTACAGTACTGAAGAAATTAACTTTCTGGACATGAAAGTAACAAAAAAAGACAAATCTCTGTCCACATCTCTGTATTCTAAACCCACTGATCGGAATACATTATTACATGCTGCAAGTTTCCATCCGTACCACCTCAAAAAGAGCCTCCCTGTAAGCCAATTGATTAGACTCAAGCGTATCTGTGAGATTCATGATGAATATAATGAGAGTAAAGAAGAGATGTTGAACAAATTCAAAGAAAGAAAGTATAAAGAGGACTGGTTAAGATCTGCAGAAGAGAAGGTGAGTTCAGTAAGTAGGGATGTCTATTTAACAACCAAGAAATCTCCAAAACGTAAACCTAACCTTATCTTCTGCACAACCTTTACGCCAAAAACCAGAACAATTAAAGAAATAATTCTAAAACATTGGCATATCCTTCAGAATGACCCAAACTTATTAGGTACCTTTAAAGAACCACCAATGATAACCTACAGGAGAGGAAGGAATATTAAAGATAGACTTGTTAGAGCTTGCCAGGACCCTATTACTCCAGATAAAACCCTGATAACCCATAACCTACATGGTAATTTCAAGTGTGGGGCATGCATTAATTGTCAATACACCAAAAATGTTAAATCATTCAAAGACCCTATAGGTGACAAAACCATTGCCATAAAGGGCTTTATCACATGCAGAACTAAAAATGTAATCTACATGATACAGTGCCCATGCAATAAAATATATATAGGAGAAACATCCCGCCCTCTTAAAGATCGAATTAATGAACACAGAAGTTCGATCAAGAGGAATGATTTAACCAGCCCTGTTGCAAGACACTTCAATGATAAACATCCAAATTCACCATTATTTTTCCTAGGCATTGAAGCCATTAAACTAAACCAAAGAGGTGGCAATATAAATTTTATCCGGAAAAAAAGAGAAGCATTTTGGATATTCCGTTTTAAGAGTCTACACCCCAGAAGTATGAATGAGGATTTTTCTATCAATGAGTTTTTATGAACTATACCTTTTTTTTAAAAAGGTTTTTTTTATCCTAATTTTATCAGTTAAATTACTCTCACATTAATCTTGTTATTTCAGCCAAAGAAGGAGTAGCGTTCTAGACATCTCAAGTCTACACTTCAAGTCTAAATTTTAGAGACATAAATAAGGATCTTTTAACAAATGTGTTCCCATGTGTTGATGTAATCTTGTTTTCCAATTCAAACGTGCTTTTACCATTAAAGACTGCCCTTTTTTTAACCTGTGTGTATATTTATAGTATCCTTCTTATGCTATTCATGCATGTATTATTTTCAGACATATGGGGGTTATGTCACCCCCCCTCCTCCTCATCATTAATGTTCTAGTCCAGTATTTACTTGGGCGTGACTTAACCAATTAACCAATACCTACCTATTATATGTCAGCTGACCTATCTGTGAAGTTTTGACTGGTTAATTTGAATTTTTTTCTGTTTCCTGTCTTGTACTTAAGCAATTTTTTGAAGAAGGCCACAAGCCGAAACGCGTTGGTCAATTATTAAAGTTGTTCTTCTTCCCTTAAGTGTTGCTGGCAGTAGCGGTTTTAGATACGGGCGACACGGGCTGTTGCCCGGGGCGGCATCGTGGTGGGGGGCGGCATCACGGGCATCGGCAAAAAAAAATGCTCGTACTCATGCTGCCCCGACAACATGCCAGCGCAAATTGGGAATGTCATAGGCACCGATCGGTTTTCTATCGCCCATTTGCTGGGAGTAAGGGCGCCCTCCGTTTGCGAGGTGCGCCTGCTGCTTGCGGCACAGGGAGGAGAGGGCGGGGCGGCGGGGGATTCTCTGGGTGGCTGGAGCAGCATCTAATAACCAACTTGCAAAATAAAACAAAATAAAAACAAACCAACAACACGAAAACAGCAGACATTATGATACAGACTTATAATTTGCACCGATGTTTTTTCGAAATTCTATACGCGAAAAGTGAGCGCGAGAGCCCTCGGTGCGCCTGCTCGCTGCTGAAGTCAAAGTAAACTTTATTGTCATCTCCGCTACATACAGTCCAGTATATAGAGAGACGAGACGACGAGGCTCCAGTTACAGCAGTGCAAGTAAACGAACAATAAATATAAGAAGAGTAAGAAAATAAATCTACACTTTAAGACCAGGGGTAAAGGGATCAATAACAATTTAAAATGTATATTTTATATTTTGTTGCTTTAAAGTCTCACACACAACCCGTTTTTAAAGTTTAAAAAAAAGAGAAAAGAAGAGGAGTGTAGCGACTTCCACAGTCGCTAGAGGCCGGGGATGGAGCCTGCCTATTTGCCTGACGCGCTGTCAACTTTACGCAATAATGCGAGAGGTGGAATTGCTTGCTTGTTTATTAAAGTGCTTGAAAAGTTTACAGAGCAATGTGATCGGCTCGCGACTCAAACTCTTAAAACATCACAGCTCTAATGCAACAAGGGGAAACTCGTTGTGCTGCGCCCTCCTCTCTGTCAAAATCAAACCAGTGAAAGACAGACTGACAACGCCCTCTTAATGTCACCGCTAGCACCCACGTGACTCCCGTTACACATCACCATAGCAACCAAACAAATGAAAACCCAGTGATCATTAAAATTCAATACATTTAATTCTGGCTCCTACAAGGAGAAACGAGCAAAAGATACAGGTAAGCAGATGTGTCATTGGATAATGGCAGGTCATGTATCCTAAAACATTAAGAATCAGAATACTTTCTTAATCCCTAAGGAAGTTATGTGGGTTACAGTTCCTCCAAGAAGAAATGGTAAAAATAGTAACAGTAAGAGACTAAACTCCAAACAATATATACAATAATATAATATTAATTAGTCAGTGTCAGTTGTTGATTTGTCCTGTTCCCATTGTATGACGAATTATGATGTCTGTTTGGTAGCCGTTTGCATACTATGCATACTCTCTCTCTCTTCATATATAGGGTCATATATGTGTGTGTGCGTGTGTGTGTGGGGGGGAGTGGGGGAGCGGGGGGGGCAGAGGGCGTGTTCGCCCGGGGCGCCAAACAGGCTAGGACCGCCACTGGTTGCTGGAGTTCCTGCTTTTTGAAATCTCATGTTATTGACATTTTATTGACATTGGCCAAGCTTTTTTTTGTGGTTCTGGGTGACAAAATTTGTGTTATATTTGAGTTCTTTATCCATTCATTCATCCCTGTCATTATTATCAGTTTTCCACGTTATTTTTTTTTAGCGCATTTACTGCACAAAGGCCTAATTCACATCTGAGATAAATCATTTCAAATTACTGAAGTTGAGAGGAATGCACTACAAAAGCAACTGATCTTTCAACCTTGCTTCTTTCTCTCATAGAGATGCAAAGAAAACATGTGATTAAGAGAAGTAAGGAGACCTGTTAGTAGTGATGCCCGCTTAAAGCTGACGCTCCGGCTTGTGTGTCCAAAAAAACCCAACACACTGCATTCAATGGTTTATAAGGAAATTAATCATTCGTGGGGTTATGATCATTCCACTGATCATTTTACTGAGAGGTATGGAGCCAGCGAGGAAGGGAGGAGGTGGTTGATTTTAGTTATTCGAGTGGGTTTGCTAGGTTTCTGTTCTTGTTGTTTGCTTTTGTTTTGTGTGGGGTTTTTTTTATCTGTAAATGTGAAAACGTAAAATGTTTTAACAAAACAAAAATCTGCTTTTCATAGTACAAATATCATTTAAAAACTTTAGAAAGACTTCCATTTGACTCTTTAAATTTTAATAAAATTAAAATATATATTTTATTTAAAAAAAAATCTTAAAATGTTATTCTACAAAATGTGCAGCAATTTAATGTGTTTAGTCTTTTTAGGTGATAGCCTGTGGGACCCAGGTAGACCGTATACCTGCATCTCTACCAACTTGCATTGCAGTTTATCTGCACTCCAGCTTCTTCTGTTTTAAATTAATAAAACCAAACAGGACCCTAAATGCATCATGTTTTTACTTTACAAGTTCATAAGCATTTTCCCTTTCCAGTTTCATACCCCTGGTCAAAAATATGTGTAAGAAAATTGTCCTAATATAATCTTATTTATAAACATACCTGTCTCATGATTAATTGTATAAGTACATGGAGGCAGGACCTCACAGCAGAACAATATTCCATAATGTGCTGTACAGTATCATATGTATATTATATGTATCTTTCTTCTATTGTATTTACCAACATCAAGTAGTCACAAGCAAAGAAAGACCACACCATGACACATGTTTAAATAAGAAAAGTTTATAGTTGAAAATTATTAATTAAACAAATAGACATATTTTTCCCCCATGTTCAAAGCAACACAAGCGTGGCCCAATATCAGACAGAATTGGGAACTCCAGTGGTCAGTCATAATGAAGCCGTTTAATTTTTAGATTCAAGCTGTTCTTCATATTTTTGGCCACTAGATGTCACCAGAGATCACTGTGTTGAACGTTGAAGTAATGAACGGGGTTTTTTTTAGCACAAACTTCGTTTGGCCATGATGCTACAAACACCAGAGGGTGCTGTTATTCCAACCCCATCAAACTGGATCACTAACACTCTCTGCAGTGCAGCCAAGGAAAAGGCAACAAAAGACAACAAATCGAGTTTTCTCTGGCACAGGGGAGTATCATGACCATCACCATTAACATTTTTATTTCATCTGTAGTCTACTATCTGCACAGGATGTGCAGGATGAAACCGGAGACTATAATGAACCACACCAGGTTTTATAACTGAGAAAGAGTCATATAATGAGGTGAAAAAAGAAGAGCAAGATTACAGCCAAAGAATTTATGACAGACTGACATGTACTATGGCCAAGGTCTCATACCAAGCAGGAGGCAGGGCTTTTGATCTCAGGCTTGGATTTAAAAGTGCCTGAGAGCAGAGATTCCTAAGCAAGGAGGTGACTGTTTGAGACTCCTACAGGTGAGCAAGATCTTTATATAAACATTAGCATATGAAGTGAAAACTGATTTTTGAACATTTGGCAATCTCCTGTGTAGAATATTACATCAGTTAGTGGTAATAATCAAACAGATTTACACACAAATCTCAAAATTATGATCAAGATTATGACCTAAAAGTCTTTTATGGACACTTGATATTTTGTTATATACACCAAGACAACTCTCTCTGAACTCGCTGTTTCAGAGCGCAGTGAACCTGTACAGGGAAGCAGTGAGTGAGCAGTGATTCCAGTAGATGAGTCTCTGAAAGGAAGGAGAAGTTTTCACATGGAGTCCAACGGTACCCCCAGCGTGCAATACGACCGCTGGAATGAGGAAAATATCAATATGAACGTGGAGGCTTCACAGCCTGTTCTGCGAAGGTGAGACTTGAAATGATGCATGACATTAAAGTTGCATATTTCCCAGTGGTATAGAGAAGCAAAGCTACAATGCACTGAATAGAAACAGAACTACACAGATGAGATAAAACATAAAAATATAATGTATAGGTTTGATGGGGGGCATTGCAAATTCAGTTTCAAACTCAGCATTACATGAAAAATATACCCACAAGTATTGTTTTAACCTTTTAAGTCTGAACCACTAAATAATTGATTCTTCCTCCCTTTCTCTGCCATTCACAGAATCTACAACAGAATGTGCACCGGCAACATTGGAATAGCAGTGAAGGTTGCAGGAGCTGTAGCTGCACTGGTGACTGTTTACATTATAGGATACGTGACTGGATACCACGTCCATCGATGCCCGTAGAATGAAGGAAGCCATCACAAGATAAAAGTGCATGGACAAACCATGAATTTATACAATGCTATGTTAACAGTGAAAAATTTTGTGTTGAACAGAATTCAAATCAACTCATATTTCAATTTTTATGGAAAAAAACACAAATCTGTGGCTTTGTGTGGGATTCAGTGCCTCTGATAAATCTCATATCCACCTTCTTAATAAAAAGAAGCTGAAAGCCATGTTGCAGTCCTGGTGGATAGCTGTTGCTACTGTAAAACTACAGTATCACTGGGCACTCAGCTGTATTTTAAAATGCAATTGTATCTGAATGTTTCTTGCCAAATTCATTCATTCAAAGGAAATTCACTCTTAACTGACATCAAGCACTGACAGCATTTTCTGAACTCTAGACAGCCTTTTCCTATTTTGCTGCACACTGATTTCATTATGCTTTTCAGCCCGTAGTTAGTTTTCCAGCATTATGTAGCAAAGACATCCTGATTTGTACATTCAACAATATTTGCAGCACCTAGATGAGTGTTCCACTTTTCAGAAATGCATCTAAACACAATCATCAGTTAAACTGTGCAGGACTGGCTGATTACACAGCTTCTTAAAAAGGAGTGACTGCAGCAGTTGACTTGTTATAGTTTGTGAAACACCCTCCACAAACATTCACCAGCAACTACACAGGAGTTTAATTTCCCAGTTATTAGCGCATTACAATTATCTTAAAAAGCAGAAAAAGCAGCAATGATGAATTATCCTTATTATGGAGACTTTTAACACTCATGTAGCACATAAAATTCTGCTTTTAAAAAGAGAAATTAAGTTAATCAAAACTAACTTTGGCATTCTTGACTGATGCTTAGGTTAGAAATACAACAGCATCTAATGTAGTATTTCTGAATGAGTCTGAATAATGCCTAACTAAACTCACAGTTTGCTGAATGTTTCACTGCAGCTCCTTTGTAATCATTCCTTCTTTTAATGCTCTGCTTTGAGAACTCACTTTTTGTTTCAAATAAAACCAACTTTTACTTTCATACAGTGTCTGTTGGTTATTTCATGCATTTGATTACCCTCTGGAAAACCTGCTCCAGATATTTATCTTAGTCATATCTTTGTGTTTATTACGCCTGAAATATTAAACTATAAGGGCATCTAATCTTTCACTGACATTTTGACATTAACCCCTTTGTAACATGAGAACAAAGTGGACAGGCTGTTTGGAGTAGGAAATGACATGAAAGATTTAAAAGTGCGCATTTAACGCTCTACATTTTTATTCTTTTACTCTGCCTTATCTATAGGGTAGCTTTTGTATCACTTTTCCATACATTCATCTGTTTCTACCATTTATACAGTAGAAAAACTGATGGATGGATGGTTTAAAAATAATCTTTATGTATCCTATAATTGCCCTCAGTGAGCTCCCAAACAACATCCACTGTTTTAGCTCCTGTCCCTTTAAGGCCATCTTTTCTTAAAAGCAGCAATTCTCTGATTGGCTGCCATAAACAGAAGGCTGTGCTCACAGCCACAGCTGTGTGCCAATCATTCCTCAAAGATCCCAGGTAAACGAAAAAACAAACAAACACTTGACTTTTAGTTCTGTGTTTATTTCAAAGTGTTGCACTCAGATCGCCTTCATGTCTTTATTCAGATTATTAATATCCTACAAGTATTGAATCTACAAAAGATGTCTCCATTGAAATGAGATGTAGGACATATTCTATCTAATATGTACAGTATAATCTGTTGTTTACAAAAAATAAATGAGTAAAATGTAAAAAATAGCAGCACATTTCTGTTGCATTGTAAAACAGAAACATATCTGGCTGCAATGGGGCACATAGTGCCACTAAAACTGACATGCACATCAGTGAGTTTATTGAGTTCATGTTCTTTTTGTCCAGGTTAGCTCCAGTGGATCCGGTGTAAATCACTTTAAGAGCAATTTGAAAGTCTTTCTTATCTATGAATAAAACTGTGATAATGAGGAAGGAAATGTAACTCCGGTAGCAATAAAGATCTCTGGATAACAAGTACAGTACAATAATTTAACAGCTTGCTGTGTCATCAATCAGTCTGACTTTCTAATACAAATTACAGTGGGTCTTCTTTATTTTATGCAATGAAAGAAGCGATCATCACTGAGAAAATATATGCTTGGAATAAGATCATATATGCATGCACATGAAAATAATACTATATTTTGGTTATATTTGCTTTGAACTTCTAGCTTTTATGCTTTAATGAAAAGAAACACCCAAAGAGATTTGAACATGTAATGCTTTATAAGATCTGATTATAAACATGAGCTCTAATCCAGCAAATATTGCTGCCATATATGACAAAAAAGGACTCCAAGCTGAGGAAATTATTCTCTCAATTCGAGAACACTAATGACTTTTTCTTAGACATAATAGCACGAAAAGGGAATACAGATGGAAAAATAATGAATGAATTCATGATTTCTGAGGCTCACTAAAGAGCGAGCCATATTATTTGTGCAGCCACATGGACGCTTTTACCTCGCTTTCTAATGTAAAATTTAAACACACACGAACCACAGATGTTAATGCAAGGGCATAAAAAGTATGTGTCATTTTATGACAAAGATGTCACGTAGCACAACTGGTTAAAAATACTGACATCTGCATATGGGGTTTGGCTAAGAAATCTCACTAGAATACGCAAATGTCCTCTGAGACCTGTCTTTATACTGTCCCTGAAAACGGTGCGACTTTTGTTATCATAAAGCTGTACGTGAGAATTGTTAACAATGAAGAAGCCACTGTTTTTGTTGAACACAGTTCACATAACTTTACGCATAATATAAATGCTCTATTTACCGAGACTGTGCTGAAATGTAGTGTGGCCTTAAAAAAAAAAAAATCAGCGTCAAACTCGGGGGAAATCCGTGATCGTGACGTCACTGTGTGAAGGCAGCCGGGAGGCGGACCTGAAGGAGGACGGTTCACCTAACTCTACAGCGTGTCTGAGCAAAATGTAACATGGATGAGGAGATCGCTGAAAGTTGGGAAGAAGCTGCTGATAGTGGGGTAAATAACAAATGTCTCAGTGTAGCTTCGGTTAAAGACACATGTGCTTGTAGGTGATTCTTTTTAACGACGGGGTTAGCTTTAAGAAGTTCCCATAACGCTGTTCAACGTTAACGGGTCTTACGGGCCAACAATGTGGCTAAAGCTAATGTTAGCTGTAAGAAACTTGGCGAACAAGTAGCAATAGCTCGATACTGAGCCAGGCTTAACGCGGACTTTGCCAAGCAAACGACTTGAGCTGTTTGGAATAAATTTGCGTTGAATGTCGTTAATGTGCTAGATTTTTAGCTAACGTTGGCGAGCTAAGCACTATGGCTTCTGACGCGAGCTAAACCCCGGAATTCCATTTGAAATGCTAAGGTTCAAGTTGGCTAATGTAATGCTAAGCTAGCTGTTTACTGCTCGCGTAGAAAATGTGTCAAAATAAAGTCAGTTTATTTGTCGGCAGGTATAGGCACTTCGCACAAGAGCACCAGAGCCCATATTCCTATCTAAATTTGCCTCATATTCATTTCGGCATACATTTTTAAAGCTTAAAACTTATCTTGGAAAAAATGACATCTCCGCGATAACCTCAGAGCCAAAGCAGCCCGTGGATGGCGACAAGCAGCGTTGTCAATTTAAGGAGGAGGAAATTTGTCAGAAAGTGAATATAAACTTCTTTAAATAGGCACCGCTACGTTGTCGTTCATTTTCATGGGGCCTGATTGAAAGTGGTCGTATTGTTCAGTGTGTTCTTCCCCCCCGACTTCACAAGGCCAGGCTGTTGCTCGATTATTTCGGCCATGTTGTCAACTAGTTCCCGGTTTGATATCTAGTTATGTCACCAAACTGGTCAGTTGGTATCACTCAGCTAACATTAGCTAGCTGTCGTCACGGTAGTTTGGCAAACGCTCGTTAGCTGATGACGTCAAGAACGTGGCTCTTGGTTGGGGCTGGCCGGAACTTCAGAAGCTCCTCAGGTTGAACTTGCGGGTTGATTTAACGTATCTTGCTGGGGTTCGACGGTACCTCTGCTAACATCTACATTTAGTTTTCGTTGGCAACATCAGGCGGCTAATGTTAGCAGGCGGAACACTCACTCTGTTATGACTTGGCAGGTGTTGTGCACATGTATAAATAGCTTGTAACTGAATCCCAACTTCAATCCACTTTCCCACTTATTGCCTGCTGAACTTCTTTCTATCTTGAACATTTCATTTGTTTATATGTTTCCTCATGCATGCTGGTTTTCCACACAGGAAATGGAAAAACGGTTGGAAGAGAAGCTAAGGATCAGCCAGAAAGAAAAGTAAGGATTTTAAAGGTTGAAGAAAAATGGTATTTGTGTTCTTATGCTTGTTGCTGTTCCCACTATACTTGTACCATTTATAGCAATACCTGCTTTTGTTAATACAACTTTTTTTTTAAAGATTTTAATTCTATCCTCTAAACCTATTAGCACTCATTTGTAGTGGCCTCTTCCCATCTGTCATGTAAGTAAATTTACATGGACGGCCTCTCTGTTGTTTTGCTTCCAGGGATTCCAGCAATTCTTCGAGATCTCTGAAGAAAACCATGGTAATACAGGACGACTCCTTACCAGCAGCACCTCCACCCCAGATACGCATTTTGAAACGGCCTGCGAGTAACGGTTCTCTGACCTCGGGCCTGAATCAGAACAGGCCTACCCCGCAGGTCAAATCCCTGGCCCAGAGAGAAGCAGAGTATGCCGAGGCCAGGAAGAGAATACTGGGCAGCGCTTGCCCAGAGGAGACGCCTCAGGATAAGCCCAACATAGACAGGTAATACTCATCAAATATAACTGAGGAGTTTTAATCACAGACTAACAAAATGCTTGCTTACTTTAGGGAGCTGAGCAGTCATTTGATAGAACAGCAACCTATGCACAGGCACAAGTATGAAGTTTGTGTTTCAGTCTAAAATGCAAGGCAGTCTCTTATCACAATTTCAAAACGGGGTTGTTTTTATTTACAATTTTGATTTGACAGTTATAATCTATACTCTTGGATAAACAGGAGCTTTGAGGACATGATTACTAGGATGGGTGGACTTCATGTCCTCCCGCTCTGAAGATTACGGCTAATTAATATATCTTTTGGTTTTGGTTGAAACTTACACTGATCACAGAAAGCTCCTAATCCTTTGCATTACTTAATGTGACATTATTTGAATAAAAAAGAGGAAGTTCTATTCATTTGATTTGAGTTTTGCCAGAATCAGTGTTAATGCAACCAAAGTGCAGTGGTGTAAAAGTTGAAAGTTTGATTTGCATAAGATTGTTTTTTTTTTAAAGACAAAACTGTAAAATCGTGTGCTGGTACTTGTCTCTCATGACACGACAGGAATCCTTTAAGTAGGACAGTTCTGGAGTAGGACGTCCATTCAAAACAAAAACTATGACTGAACGTTGCCAACTGGCAGTGAGTTGTGTGCAGTTTGTGTCAAGCTGTTGGCATATGGAAAAGGCTGCTGTCTCTAATTTATTCCTGTTTCTTTTTTTTTCCATGCCAGACCAGGGCACAATAACTCTACACTGCCTTCAGAGGACACCAGATCAAACAGTCACACTGTCCGGCAGCCAGCCGGCCCAGATGGCACCCAAGGGTTCCGACAGCACAGATAAGTGCACCTAGAGGGCCGCCCAGCCCCTGAGGGAGAGAGATAAAGGGTCCCCTGAGAGCAAATGCAGTACTGTATTCTTAAAAACGTCTTCCTTCAGTTCCCACATACACGGGTGCTATAAGTAAAGCATCCTCGCTGTCGGCCTCTTTCACAGCCGTCTAGGACCGACAGGGAGCGAGGAACTCCAGGAAGAAGTCCAATGAAAACGTGCTCTCATCTCTCCCCACTTCAATCTGTTTGGCACTGTGATTATGGACATCTTCTGGACTCACTGTGATGTTCCCCTTTAAGAAAAGCCCCTCACCTCCATCTGTCTCCCCTCCCGTCCTAAGTGGCTTCGTCAGAGGATGCCAAAAGGACAAACAGAAAGACTTAAACAGAGGAGGAAAAATGAGGGGCCATGTTAAAATGAGATGAGCTGGTACTTGTGCAGCAGCTTTCTCCCAGCAATAAGACGTCACCTTTTTGTGTTTTTAATTTTCAGATGTTGGCTCACTAAATTTTAATCTCATCTTTCTCTTGCTTGTCTTTATCAAATCTAGGGTTGTTCTGATATCTAACAGGTAAAAGTATGTCTCTCTCACACACACACATACACCACAAGAATCTGTTTAGAGCAGCTTTTTATATTGAGTTTGTGTTTTTAAAATAAACATAGCATTTGCTGTTTTTAAGAAATAGGAAATATGTTTTCCACCTTTATTTGGTGGCAAAATCTGACAATATTACATGTTGGGTTCTTTGTATGGTTTAAACACCTGGAACTGCAGCTGGTGTCTAAAATGCACACACTGCTAATGAGTACTTGACTGAGATTTTAGATTTATCAGGACACCACCTAATATGTAAATTGCCATTTGTTTCTTAAAACAGGGGTTAGGATTTATGTGTGTGAAGTTGTATATCTGACAAGGTATGTTTACGTTTTTTTGTTTTTTTTGTTAAAGCTTTCTGGCTGTCTTCCTTAGACTGTCATTTCATTTCTATTTAAAAGTAAAGGCAAAAAAGATGAGATGTTGGATTGAAGTCCATTTTAAGTAGCTTTCCTGCAGTTTTTTCTTTAACAAGAGGGCAGCAATGTCAGAGCAGTATTTTTAACTAAAAAAGAACCAAAAGCCCTTTTTTAAAAAACAAAAACTAATAAAAAAAAAAAAACCTAAAAATCATTATTTGAAGGTGATGTTGGCAGCAATTTAAAGAAGGGTCAGATGGTGAATTTACTGCTGTACCTCTCGAGCCTCACTGTCTTAACTCCACCTTGTTGGCGGCGTGCTTCTTTTCTTCACACACCCCACTGAAGTACAGCATGTAGGAACTCAGGTCAAGTGAATGAGGCTGAATGAATGAATAAGATTGTATTTTTCCAGCAGGGTTGATTGCTCATACAGCTAATGTCCGTATTTAAGCTTGGGTTGGCACTTAGAAACCGTGCTCTATAAATTGCAATGTAACTGAAATGATGTCTATGCCCCAAGGTGTATGAATGTTGGGTGTGTTTTGTTTTTTTCCACCGTCAGCATTTTAGTCACAAGAATGGTGAGTGATGGTCCACTGCTTAAATGGAGCAGCTAGATGCGATCCAGAGAGCAGTTGCCTGTGTGGCTTTCAAAGACCATTGTGTTCAATAGATTTTTTTTGATTTTTTTTTTTTTGGAAACAGAGGAGATTTCAAAGCCATATTAAATGGTGTGACATAAACACAAAAAGTTCTTACAGTGGTTGAATTCAGCTTGTGCCTCCTATATCACATCTTTACTTCCTGTTTTTTTTTTTTTTTTGGTTGTGTTACTGTATTTCAAGAAACTGAGGGTGAGTTCACAGTACTGGTAAGCGATTTTTGTTCAGGAATTCTAGCGACAGAGCAGGAGACGGGTTTAGCCAAGTGCGAACACAAACTGCCTGTAAATACTTTAATAAAATGATTTGGAGAAAAAAAAAAGGTTTACGTTCAGTGATTTGCATTGGAAAACACATTAAACTCTTGGAAATGACTCGTTAAAAACACGCTTGCAGCTTAAATAAAAATAGTTTATTATTGAAGACTTTGCATTGTTGGTCAAGTTGGGGATGTAGTTTGGACATCTGTGGCATAGTTTGGCTCAGATTACAGTCACGGAAGGCCAAGCAGATGCTAGCTACAGTACATAACTGTATCTGTTGGGGTCAGAGTTTGATTGAGAGGCGGCCATGATGTAGAGTCTGACAGAAGAGAGTCCAGCTGTTTATACTGTTTCTTAGACGGACGCTTCCCTCGCAGCAGTCGAAGGCAGTTCAAAAGACCCAGGTCTATCAGCACCTGGGAGGAAAAAACATGGAAGTGGTAGAATAATTCAGGGAATCTGTCGATATACAGTACTGCACAACAGTACTGAGGCACCCCTATCCTTTATATTTTGCTCAGAAAATAGAAAATGACAACAAATTATTACTGCCTCAGGTCTTGGCTGGATTTCTGTTTATGTTCATCTAATATAAGTTACTTTTTAGACTCAGCACTTCTTTTATAAAGAGAAGTTTTTAAAAAACAAAGCAAGTCAGTGTCCAAAGAAAATTTTGAAAGACCTTCAGAGTCTTGAGAACTATTGCTCAAGACCTACTTTGCAAAACAAGCCTGGCTCCTTGAAAGCAAAGTAAGCAAAGTATAAGGAAATGAAGTGTGAAGACTTTTGCACAGTACCGTATCTCACTTAAAGCAATGAAAGCATCATTATTACTATTACCCCATTTAATTTGATCCCTCTGTTCCACTGCAGCCTCCGTTTAACAGTCTACAAGATGTCAAGGTTTGTGATACCGTGTGCCCTCTTGCTTCTTACTGTTCCCTCACTGTTAATTATTTATTTTTTTTAGATGCTTCTCTATTTTATTTAACAAATGTGGCCACAGTTGTTAAATAATGTTCTACCAGTTACATCAATTCGCTAAAGAAAAATCCCATCTTCTTTATTCAGGCCATCAACACCTCTAGTGTGGACTATGTGTGGTTAGTCCAAAATGCTGCTGTGCATTTTTTAACAGAAAGCATGGTCACATCACTCCTTTGGTCAGCACTGCTGCTTTTAAAATGTGCTATAATAAAAAAAAAAAATGAAAGTCTACAGTAGGGCCTTATTCTAGCAAACATGTTCACTTTTGAATATTACGAGCTTTCTATCACAGCCACTGTAAAGATGTCTGATTTCGTTGATTTTGCTGCGTAGTTTAACAGACAGGGAATCTGGGATGCTCCGTACAAATCACTCACCTCCACGACAAAACAAATGAGGAAGTTGAGAGCAGCCAGACTAACGAGCAGCAATTTAAAATTCATGTCAGAGATGTTGTGCAGTTGAAGTAACCAGCTAAAGACAGCCCCAGGATACAACACCAGCCAGGTCATCACACCAAACTGGACGAACAGCAGGATAAGGAAAACCACTGGGAAAAGGAGAGAAAAAAACACCTGTGACTCAACTGTCCTGCACCAGTGATAAGTTTCACTAATAATGTTGAACTTAGTATGACTTTCATGAATAGTTCTAAATTTGGCCAAATGCATCGCCCTCCCAAACTGAAATTATCCTCCTTTGGCATTTGAACATGTCGACTCACTGTTGTGGTAGAGGGGTTTCTTGTGGGGGTAGCTCTTGGTGACTACCACTGACATGATGATGTACTGGAAACCTGATATGTCAAACACACAGGTGTTTTCGAAGTTTGGCAGATTGGCTGTTCCGACCTCAGTCGCATTGAGAGGAATATACCTAAAAATGAAGGAGGAGACAAATAAGAGTTAAAGTGCAGAACACGTGGGATGCTCTTTTTCTAAATCTGCATCTGAACACACAGAAGTCAACGTAAACAGTTTTCTTGAGGGCAGTCTGATGAGAAATAAAAGCTATTTTGCTGACCACTCCTCTGAGGTTGTGATGAAGAGCGCAGCCAGCTGGCCCAGAGCGATCATGCAGGTGTGGATGAAGAGGCTGCCCAGGACGGGCAGGGCCAACAGACTAGCCGCGGGTCTGGAAGGGTGCAGCTCTTCACTAGGGCCTCCTCTCCCCATCACAATGGCCAGCAGAGTCACCAGAAGAATGTCATAATACAGGAACTGCTGGTCTGCTACGCTCGTCTTCACCTGGACACACACCAAGAATGATTATTTAGAGGAGAAAAAAACAAAACAAACCTGTGTGATTTAGGACTTTGTTTTGATTTCATGCAGATCAAGTCAACCGAACTGTGGTTCTGTTTGGCATTTGGTGATAAGAGACTGCACAGGTCACATCTTATGGGCTACCAAAGTGTTCAATATTAAGTGAAAGAACATTTTTCAAATTTTAAAGTTTTATCAATGAAGAGCTCCACATGCACAGTCATTTCCATTTGCTTCTAAGAATAACAGTTAAAACTGCTTTTTTTGAGGAGCTGAACAGAATGCAGTGTGCTTTCGCTCATGCCGTTTTATTAAAATTTTGGGCCACATTTGTTTCTCACTACCTGTAGACCAGGTTGTACTGTTTTGGTTTTTTTTCACCCTTGGCAGCAAGAAGTCCAATCAAGCATTTGCGATAACTTGCAATGAATGTTTCACATCGCTGTGGAGGAACTTTGCTCAACTTCGGAGAACTGCTTTCATTCAGCCAAAGCGGAGGGTTTTCCAGCGTGAGTGACCTGGATGAGTCTTCACTGAGCTCTTGGAGTATTTTTGGTAGGCTTGCCACTGTAGGTCCACCACTGTTCCGAGTTTTCTCCATTTGTGGATCATGTCTCTCTCTGTGGATCACTGGAGTCCCAAACCATCAGATCTTTAACCCTTTCCAGACTGATAGATTTTGATGACTTTGTTTTTAAGCTGCTTTTTGAGATCTTTTTGCCTGTTTCGCTTTGTCAAACAGGTCACGTGATTTCTTCATCCAACAGGTCTGCTAGTAATCAGGCCTGGGTGTGAAACTGAACTCATCGTTCAAAAAAAAAAAAAAAAAAAAAAAATGCAGTTAATCACATTAATTCATTATTAATATAGAGGGTGGGATGAAGAGGGGGCAATAACCATTTCCCACAGGGCCAGGTAGGTCTGGATAGCCGGATAGCTTTTGGCTATCCAGACCTACCAAAATGTAGGTATCATTACACCTACATTTTGTGTTATCTTTGTCTTGCTTATCTGAAACATGTGGGTGTGACCCCCCCAAAAATTGTTTTGTGTAAAACCACAAGTCTGTCAAGTACTGTAGGCTCTTGATTTTAGTGGGTTTCAGCAAGTTTCAATGTTTAAAGACATTTTGCAAAGCCTTAAATCAAGCTGTGTTCTATGAACTACTATTGTAAATAAACAGACCCTGATTAGCTTTGACTGCTTAGCTCAGTTAAACTTATCAGTCCACACTTTGTTGGTGAGACTGTGAATTAACCAGCTAGCTAAGTCAGGCACATAATATTTGGAATCTAAAAATATTCCTGAGAGAAAACACAGGACTCTGGATTGTTTTTGCCAATGCTAGCAAGAGCTAACCAGATCTAACAGGCACTAACGGCAGCTGGCTAAATTTGGTAAAAGTATTAAACTGTTTGCTTTGAGGGCAGGAAGGGAAAGAAGAGGACATGACAGCAGTCATTTATCAAAGTAAACATTGTGCGTCTCTTTAATAATTAATAATTTCATAATTAAATTTCATTATAAAGTGTCTTTGTGGTAAATGTCAGTTTACCTACTAGTTGCCTTTTTTTTTAACCTTGAAAATAAGCCTTTCAAAAGCGTATTTTAAAATGAATGATGCATAACGTTTATTATGAGTTATTTATACACATATTTTCATAAATTTTCAGTTTATTTCAGTCATTTTATCCATAAAATGTATGTTTTGGTTTATTTCTACAATGGAAAAGCTGGCAATAAATTGCAGCTTTATGTTGAAGGTGATCTACCGGGACAAAGCAGAGAAAGATGAGGGAGTTGTGATCTGCTGATACTCACTGTGTAGAGGATGATGACGGAGCAGAACTGAATGAGGCTGTAGAGGGCCATGTATCTAAAGAGACTGAAGGAGGTGACCAGAGAACATCGTCCCTCTCTAAATGGAAAAAGAGGAGGGAAAAAAAGGACAAATTTTTTTCTTTTTGCAGACAAAAATGAGAAGTTTGGTTGGTCTTCAAAAAGACTTCCCCCATCTGCTTTGTGTTTTCTAGGCTTTTAATCTCAGTCTTTACCTGATAAGCAGGGGCACACAGCTGATGTTTTCAGTTTTGGAAGTAAAAGGTGAAGCGACTGAAGCCTCAGCTTCGGAAAGAGAAACCCCGACATCAGCAGCTCTTAGTGCCCCGCAGTCATTGGCCCCGTCTCCACACATCCCCACTCGGTAGCTTCAGAAACAGTAGCAGTATTTCACAGTTAATATTATAAAAATGACTCTCTTTCAGTATATTTCTACTCTGTTTTATTTCCCATTTGTTCTCCTTATGTGTCAACTCCTTTCTAGTTTGTGTACACTGCAGAAACTGCACTCACTTCAGTTTTTGCAGCTCCTTCACTAGCTGGGTTTTCTGGTCAGGGGCCATACGTGCAAATATCGTGGCTCTCATCAAAACCTGCAGTGACAGCAGGTTAAAGTCATTAGCGTGCAAGTGCGGTGCACTGTCAAAGTATTCCTGTTTACACAGTTTCCATTACCTTCGGCAGATACTCAGGGAAGTGGTCACAGAGGACAGCAAAGGACTTGCCATTGATAGCCAAGTGATAGACAAAACCACCCTGATACAAACCCTGAGAGAGGAGGAGAGACATCAGTAACAGTAACTCGAATGAATCCTGCCGGTTGAAAAAAAGTAGGCCATAGCTGGACTTGTTATGCATACAACTGTCATAGAAACAGAAAGCATTCAAGCTGTTAATGTGTTGATATGAGAGAGAGATGAAGATCATACCATTTCATTTGCCTTCAAAGCTGCACATATTTGCTTTCATTAAAAATGAACTATAACCAGGCAACAATATGAGGCCTCGACTTTACTTGAGCACTGAGGTCATTTACTTCCATGTTTGCAGGCCACAGGCACAAACACAGAACCCAGGCGTTACATCAGTGAGCAACACTTCAACGGGAACTCTTTCACAACGTAGCCGTTTCATAATTTCATAGCTGCTAGTGTGAATGTAACAAACATTTTAGCAACAGAGTACAATCCAGAGTGGAGTGTCCCATTTAAGCAAGACCAACCTGAGTGATGACCTCTACTGAACTTTGGCCAGAAAGAGCCGCTTCCTCCTCCAGGCTGAACGTCAGGGTGGGCATGGACTGGGCAGTGTGGGGGGTTGCAGTGACGAATATCACCTTCTCGTCAGATCCCACCATCCCACAGGTTTTTGCTACATTAACTGCTGTTAGAACATTGTCCCCTAGGGTTAAAAAGACACACAAGATGGGACAAAAAAACCTTTAAAAAACCCATCTGTGTCGATTCCTGCAACTTACTATCTTATAACAAGAAATATTATAAGTTGCACAGTCAGTGGTGAATACAAAAATATTCCTCACCAGTGACCATAATGCTGCGAACGTTCGCCTTTCTCAGAATGTTGATAACTTTGGCACTCTCAGGCTTTACCAAGTTCTTCATCATCAGCAAACCCAGGAAGTGCATGTCTTTCTCTACTTCCCCTCTGTGGACAAACAGCTTGATCAGCAAACATATTAAACTATTCTAGATAATTTTTAAAAAATTGATAAGTTTTGGTGCCACAACTAAGCCAGAAATATAGACTATGTTCTTACCGCTCAATGGTGCTTAAGTTAGAGTTCACATCTAATGGCTTGTAGGCGACTGCGAGAACCCTGAGGCCTTCACTGGAGAAGCTGTGCAGTTTGCTGGAGAACTGTGCTGGAACTGGAAATGCAAACATCCCATTTTGGACAAACTTCATAAAATAGGAAAACATACTGCAAAAAAACAAAACGTGAGTGAATGTCACTAAAGCTATAGTTATGATTCGTGTCAATTTTGAACCTGTTTGAGTCTGGCAGAGGCTCGCCACCATCTCTGGAGATCCTTTGATGAAAGCAAGAGCTGAGCGCCCCCCGTGGGTCACTGTCACCACACTCATCCTCTGCAGGGCCGAGGAGAAGGGAAACCTTTGTACAATGGCCATCGCCTCATCCGTGGACTGAGAGCAAAATGAAAGAATAAATGAAGACTTTCGGCAAGTTCTTGATCTTTCCAAATGGCAGACAAAGCAGACTAAAAAAAATTACAATGCTTAAGCTTACGCGTTTTCATTTATCCACCTGCCCTGGCTACATCTGCTTTCCAACTGTCTTTCATTAGAAAAGAGGCACAAACCAAGTACATCTTTCATTATCAGCAGCCGAAACACAGGAGCAACTATTTGAAGAAAAAAAAATAAAATACCGCTGCCCATATAACAACTTTACAGTCAGTAAGCATTTGCTTTAATAAATCCTACTGATCAACCTGTATCAGTGATAACAGGGATACTCACTGCTCCATAAGCTTGTTGATCTGGTGGTCTCATTACTGCCAAAACTTTGTGGCCTCCAAACTCTGCATTTAGCACACTGCCATCTCCATCTGGCTCTTGAAGAGTCTGCAAAATCAGAAAAAACTGAACTCCAATTCCCATTAATGTTTTCAGATTGTGAAACTGAAAGAGCCTCCAAGCATACATTTTCATCAATTATTAAAAAAAAACAATCAAAATTTTTAAATGAGATGCACGCAAGCTCAAGCACTTTGCAATAAGTAACACGGTAACATACCCAACCAGTGGACTCGACCATCTTAAGCTCCAAAGGGTCTCCGAGGAGCTGGCCACGCAGCAGCGCAACAGTGTGACAGCAGGCCAAGCCGGACCTCAGGTGCCCTGAAGGCAAAAGCCTGGGCTCAGGCACCAGCTCTGAAAAACCGGCAGGCCCCACCTCCATCACTCCCCACACATCCAGACCCTCCTCTGTCAATGTTCCTGTCTGACAAAACAGATGTACAAAGCACCGGCAACATGTAAAGTAGCTGTGGTTCATCTCTATGTACACAGCACACTTCTGGTAACACTCTCCCTCCTCACCTTGTCAAAGCAGAAGAGTGAGACCTTGCCACAGATGTTGATGCGCGGTGGACTGATGCAGAAGATGCCATGTTGCTTCAACCTTCGCTGAGCGTAGATTGTGCCAGTAGTGATGGCAGCAGGCAGAGCGGGAGGCACCGCAATGGTCACAATATCCAGACTCCTAATAACCAGTTCTGCCCAGGTCACCTGGATACACATCCAACCACAGGTCAGTGATAGCATTTTACTATGCGAGCAAAACATGCAGTCACTAGAGATGCCACTTACATTTGATCTATAGAGGACCACAAAAATGTAAATGGTTCCAATGAGAGCTGCAGCAGTGAGATGGGAAATATTGGAAAAACTTGTTATTGGGTCAAAAGGCTTCATGTCTTAATGATAACCAGGTTGCTGTTAAAGCTCTTACCAACTGAAGCCAGGATGAGCAGGAACTTGACGGCATCTCGGTAAAAGCGGAAGTCGATTGGCTGAGGATATAAAATGGAGCTGACCAGGTCACCTTTGGCTGTGAAAAACCCTGCGGATAATCCACATACAAACAGAAGTGGTTTCACTTGGTGTATAAACAGTTTAAGTGCCAAAATATATTTAATGTATAATTATTTGCAACTGTAAACCCTTTTATATTTTCTTTATACTCGTGTTTATTAATCACTGCAGGAAAGTCTGATCCGTCTTGCCTCAGTGAAAAATATTTCTGCATGGAGTCAAAGCATCACAGGGTCCCTTCAACTTGCAAAATAAACACTAAAAGAACGAGTCACATCATCGGTTTCTCTGCTCACCGGTGCTTGTAACAACAGCAACAGCCCCACCGCCTCCTGGTCTTCCTCCCTTTGCCTGAATGAGCTGCGTACCGGAGAACAGGGTGTGTCTGCGCTCAGTGTCTGAGCTGTACTTCCTATCACTAGCCTGCAGTGGAGTCTTGAGCACTGGGACACTTTCGCCTGGACACAGATGACAAGAGCAGATTACTGCACACATTCCTCAAAGGTCAGGCTGTAATAAAAATTAGTAACACACCTTTATGACCAAGCGCCACGACCATTAGTTGGTCAAATAATAAAAATGTGTCTGAAGTAAGTTATGTACCCTCTTTTGGACAGACTCATATACTAAACATTCATTGAATAACTAGCACTGACGTGAAGTAGTTTGGAAGTGCACGACGAGCAAATAACATGACCACTGAGGAGCACGGCCAATCGATTTTGTTTTTCCACACATTAACTCCAGATGCGGAGAATCAGGTCAGGACCTGGTTATGATAGTTACATAGGGACATTGTTAGAAACTGTCCTCTCTCACAAAGCAGGAAATTGTCTGCCTCACATTTATTCTCACTACTGGAACGACTCAGTTTGGTTTAGGCCAGGGTGCTACCTGGTTAGAACACACTGAAGGTACGATTGCATGAATTCATCAGACTATTACCTGTTCTAAAACATCAGTATGGGCCACAGAGCTATCATACATTACACAGACTGGCAAATAAAATGTCCAAACATCTGCTCTCACGTGCACCTCTGCAGGATGTCTTAGAAAAGTTCAAAATGGCTGTTTGAAAATGTCTTTAGGTGCTGTTGAGGTCAATTAATTACCTGTGAGCATGCTCTCATTGACAAGACACTCCCCAGCCAGCAGGGCAGCATCGCAGGGCAGCAGCATACCTTCCTGAGGGATGATCAAACAGTCGCCGGGGACCAATTCCACTGAACTCACACACTCCTCCTCTGAGAAAACACACAGTCCAGTACAGATGTCTATGCGAAGACTTCTGGAGTGACTAGTCAGAATCGAAAACCTACTAGAACATGATAATTTCACACTTCCTTTGCAAATGTTTGTCCTCGTGACCAGTCCTGCACTAATGTGCTTAATGTAGTACTTTTCTCTGTTTCTACATGTGTAGCCTTACAGGCAATGTGGAACCAAATTATATTTTCTCACTCTCTCTCTTTTTTTGTTACATTTCTATAGCTGCTGGATATTTTAGCAAACTAGTTAAACAAACAAAAAGCTCAGCTGGTTTATGCCTCAAGGGAACAGCTTAAAGTTTCCCTGGGGAGTTTTTCTGTTTGCACTCAGCGATGCTTAGTAGAACATGTTTGTGTATGAGATAGAATAACAAAGTTACACAACTACAGCCGGTAAAGCACATTGTCAAGGTCCTTGTCCACGTTGGTGCATAAAGAGAGGACCATAAAGGGAGGACAAGCATG
Source organism: Pelmatolapia mariae (assembly GCF_036321145.2). NCBI lineage: Eukaryota > Metazoa > Chordata > Actinopteri > Cichliformes > Cichlidae > Pelmatolapia > Pelmatolapia mariae. Next base: position 36,142,152 of record NC_086244.1, on the reverse strand, counting down.
TGCCAGTTAAACCGTTTAACAAATTACTTGTACACTACAACTGGTCCAAATGATTGGACTTGACATTCTGTTTTAATAGGGTGCATCTGTCGTTTAAGAGTTAGCAACTGTTACCGACACAAAAAACAGCTACAATGAGTTTCATTAAGTTTGAACACTATTTTTTGATCTCATCAGCAAATCGAAGTGTTTTTAACTGACAAACATGCTCCTCTCAGTGACTGTCATTGCTTTACCAATTAAAACTTTTTAATATTATTTATTGAGCATATCGACTGCTCTTCCATCTTCACATGAATTACATTAGTGGACTCCTGTCAAAGTTATTTTAAGTATCAATCAGTTAAATATTCTACAAATAATTGTGTTTCTGGGAAAAAAAGTAAATTCATATTAGAAAACATCTGCTTAAAAAAACAAACAAACAAACAAACAAAAATACCCCTCACCTCCCGACTTTCTGCGAATGGTGACCGTTGTGACCAGCTGGGCCATGTTGCGAAGCGTGATGCTTTGCTGGTCACAAAAACATAAATACCATTATTCTCTCGTTTCTGTGCTTAAACACAATCAGTTACAATTCCAGTGTGTTTCTGATAACAGGCTCACCTTCCGGGTCTCATAAAGTGAGATACTGATGGAGATGACAGAAATAATAAATATACATATGGCATAAATATAATAGTGATCAACCATCCAGAGGATGATGCTGAACATCTGGAACACATAGAATGGGTTGAGGATCTACAGAAACAAAAAAAAGAGTGAAACAATATATTTAAAAAATATATAACTCGACGCATCATGTGAGCTTTTTAAATAAATTATTACATCAAATATTTAAAAGCCCAATGAAAAAGAAATCGGTATGAAGGTAATCATGTATCCCACCTCCTCAAACAGCAGCTTTGTGTAAGGCTTCACAGGCACATCAATAAGATTTGTTCCATATATGGTTCTCCTGAAAGAAATCGTGCATTTGATTATTCAGCATGGTCCTCTGAGATTAGGGAATGTGTTTGTGCCCATGTGTTTCCTACCTAAAGCTCTGCTCCAGGGGACTCAGTCCCTTTTGGAAGCCATGCAGGTTATTGCAGGTCCAGTCCTCATTGAGGACACTATAAAAACAAATAAATAAATAAATCCACTTTCTTTTGGGGGTATGTTCTTCTTTTTATTTAAGACACACAAACTCATGAGTCTAGTTTAGTTGAATCCCACTGCATACCTAACACGACAGAACGCGCCTTTCCTATCCACCCAGACGTAACGCAGTCCTTCAAACAGGTAGTACCGCAGCAGTGTTTTCTGTAACACAATAAAGCTGTCAGATCTTGGAGAAGTACCGTTCAGGACAAAAGGTTCTGCTGAAACATTTGCTTTACCTCCTCTTTGTACAGCTGAACTGTATCTCTGGATTCAGTATCCTCCGACTGTCCAAGCAACTCCAAACTGGAAAGAAACAACCAAGTTAGATTAGTTTTGTTTAACAGTTCTCTAGATACATGTACACAGTTGAAAGGCTTAAGGTGTCATGTAAATATATAGACAAGTAGTTCACCTTCCCTCCTCCATCTCCTCTGTAAGGACCTCCACCACATGCTGCTGGCCAAAACTGTCCTGAAGGAAAAGGTTACACAAATTCACCAGTTAGAGTTGGAAACTGGACACTTTCAAGACAGAGGACCACAAGACAGGAAGTATCTAACAGAAAACTGCCATTCAATCTGGGTGATGAGAACATCACAAAATAAAGTAAAGTAATAACTCTTCAGGTTAGTGTAAGCAGGAGTATTTCACTAAAAAGTTCCAGTACTTCAGTGATTCACCCACCTGCTGTTCAAACCTTATGTTTACATTTGGAAGCCAATCTGAAGACAGTTGGCGTAAAAGGAGGCTGGTCTTAATGAGAGAGGAGCTAAAAAAGCTCGTTTCAAACTGTGAATGCAGGACACCAGGAATACAAAGCTGGAGGTGACACCCTATTTAAAACTTTGGAATGGAACTATCATTGCATATATTAGCGAGCATATATTTTTAAAAAGTTACGTAAAGTTACGCTAGTATGCCAGATGCCCTTCCTGACGCAACCCCAAAGGGATTTTTGTTTCCTCCTGGAATCTTTTGTTGGAGAATGTGTAAACAACTATACATAATACATATACTAATACTCTATGACCACGCCAGTTTTCGCAATAAGAAGCCTAGATTAAGTCCTGCAAGGACAATGTGGAACAAAGTGATAGGCAGTGATAATAATGCCAGCCATCAGGTTGAGTTTACTTCAGCATAGGAACTGTTTGATTATCTCACTCTGAGAAGCACAATATCCGCCAAAGCCAGAGGGCAGGACTTGCAGCGGGCAAAGACACCAAACCGTGGGCGCCAGTGAAACACAAGCAGGAGGAGCCCCAAGGACAGCAGGGCAGCCAGTCGACACAACCACACCCGCCAGCGCACCCACTTATACCCCTGAACATCCTGGTGGGAGAGAGAGCCAAACAGGATTTCAGGTTCAAAATCAGACTCATTTTCACATCCACACAGCGGTTCATTTCCATAAATCTAGTCAACTTATCATTGCTGGCATTACATGTTAAACAGCCACTGTAGGAAGCCAGATTGTGTCAGGTTTTGTCTTTGGAAGTGATACTAAAAACCACAAATGAGAGCTGTTATTTATAACAAGGCCACAGAGACCAATGCAAGTTCTGCATCTACAGGTGACAGGTGCTGGGCACAACATCAAGTCACCAGTTTCTGCACTTTCACTTATACAGCATTTGGTTTTCCCAGTTTAACCTTTTCTTTACTATACCTATCTAACTCACAGCTATATAACAAACAACACACGCCACAACAGGAATCAGAAACACTGAGTAGGTTCTTACCATGTGTGTGTCAGGACTCAGCAGGGGGTCTCGTGGACTGGGTGAGGGGAGTCCGCTCTGCGGCTCCACCACACTACCTACAGAACAGGATGTACAGGGCGAATAGTGCCTCTGTTAAAACATTAACATGAACCGAGCAGCATAACACACACACGCGCACACATACACACACACACCTTCAAAGTCAATATTAACAAAACGCAGTGCAAAGCTTGTGTCCAGTCCATGCCGCAAACTTGAAGAAGACTTTCTTTAATGTGAGACATCCTGAGCAGGAATTCAGATACAAATATTAAAAAATGTTTTGCCTCTGCAATGTGGTCTAAACTGAACAGGGAGAGCTCTCCAGTCCAGGACAGTGCGGGTAAAAACATGTCAGTGATTAAGTTGTTCATCTGTGTACTTCTAAATAAACAAGATCACAATGTAAAAGATTTTTAGGAGATTCAAGAGTCACCATAAACTCTGATGAAGTCAATCCACGCATCTCATTAAGCTGGAAACACTTTGATGTTTTACGAAAACATTAACTTTACAGCGCGAGAGAGGTGAAAAGCTCGCTATAAACTCATACCGATAACAGCGAAAAACAAAACAAAAGCACAATAAACGAAGCTATTTTCAGAACAGACTTCCGCTTCTAAACAGCTGGCTCGCATCGAAACGAAACCACATTCCTTTATTTTGAAAACACACTTAAGGAATAAACTGACTTTACCGTCAAAGCGCGATTAAAATTAAGCCTTTTCCCGAAAGTTACAGATCAGACCACCTTGCAGTGGTGCTTCGGCTCCTTGTAGCCTGCGTATACTGATCCGGGCTCTTCATACCTACGAGTCTAACCGGCTTCTGAAACAAACCCGTCACACGAAACGTCACCCGGATAACTGCAGACAGGACATTGATTTGTATTTATTTTAATCTATTTGTATCATGTCTGAGACTACGCGTGCGGACAAACGGACAGGACAGTTACATTAAAAAAATGTACTGGGGAAAGGGGAATATTATCTTATTATTATAAAGGTAGCTAACAGCCAGAGTGCAGCCCGCCCACCGCCCCGGGTGAGGTAACCATGGGAACGGCACAGTAATTAAGCCGCACCTGGGCACAGAAAGGGCTCCGGACAATATGAGGGGCATTCAATACCTCACAGCTGTTTTCTAGCACAGACATTAGACTCCGCTGCTTTCCCTCGTTTGAAAACTAAAAGAATGAGTTAATCTGGTTCATACCCACGCGCGCACACACACACAGACACACACACACAGCAACAGTTAGAGACAACAACACAATTAAGTTTCTGTGCTTGTTTGCGCCACCAGCTATCTTAAAATACACTGGATGTTGCTGCAACACTGTGGACAGTTCCAGCTGAGAAACAGTGATTGCTCTCTGCCTTTCTTATCGTGAGCTTTGCTAAGATAAAAGACAAAGTGGAGATAGCAGAGGGCTAATCTGCGCCTTTCCCAGATCACCTACCCCCATCTAGTTTATGTCCCAGTACACCTTAACTACATTTAACTACATTTCCACAGATAATAACAAAAGAGAGAAACTCTACGGAGGTAAAAATCTACATTTTTAAGGGGAAAAAAGCCTTTTACAGCCAAATTTTTTAACTGGTTGAGATCAAACTTCTGTCTTTCTATTAAAATTATAATTAAACTGAAGACAGTGCTTTGTCAAAATAATTTTCAACATGACTCCTGACTACCAGGGTTTGCTTCTAGAAAGACTTAGATTTGCCTAACTCATTTCACTTCAAGACCAAGTGTGATCTTGTTGGAAAAACAAGAAACACACACATGCGCACACACTTATCAAGTTATCATTAAGACAATGCATTGTGCATGATAAGTGATTGTATTGGGTGTTACCATAACTGCTGCATGTTCATAATAAGAATATGATGTACTGTCACTTTGTCTACATATAAACACACACACGCACGTACACACGCTACCCTGACCACAAGAAACAACCGAGTCATCTGTTCTGCCATGCCTGTACTGCAGTCATGTGGAGGATTATCCAAGTTGGGCAATTTGACCAAATCACATGCTCACTTTGGTCGAACTAGGCCATACTCAACCAAAAGAAGCCTGTAAAGTATCAGCTATTCATTCACCACAGTGGGCCTTGATTTTGAAGTCATTTACCACGGTTTTCTGTGTACCCAACTATTTGGAATGGCTCATTTAACACATGTTGCTACTCACCAGCTTCTACCAATTTTCTTTGTAAAAACCAGTGCTTGATTTCATCCGGTTAAGAGTCACCAACTCATTCAAATATGTCACCCATGTAAGGTGTCATCTCTTTACAAAATGTAGAGCACATTGTGCACAAACTTAAGAAAGCCCAGACTTTCAGTTTCACGATAAAACAGAACTTACACAGAGTAAAATTTCTGCAGTGTCTCAAAAAGGAAATGCCCTGTGTGCAAAAAAAAAAAAAAGACTAGACAGACACAAGACAGTCATCTGAGCTGAGGATGCAAAAACAAATCCTTCAAATTAAATAACCAATACTGGGCTTTTCTGCCGGGACCAAGAGCCCGTACACCCAAAGGATAAGCTTGCCATCCTGATATGGCCAGTAAATTCCTTTGTTACATCTTAGCAACTTAGAAACAGTTTTAGCAACAACAGCAGTGAAATTTACTGACTCGGAGCCCAAACAATACTTTATGAAACTGCAAAAGGGCACACAAACTTATTAACACACAGCACAAGTGCTAGAATTTGTAGCTGCAGCAGATACAACAGCAATACCATAAGTAACACTAAATTGAGGAAACAGTAGTTTCTGTAATGCTTTTGTAAGTAGCAAAAGTAGGGCAATGCTGAAGTCTTTAGATTGCCAAGTCCTAAAGGGATAAGCATTAATTCATCTCCAGGGTATTATGTTATTGGCTGAAATTTCACAAGAACTTGACCGAAAAATCAGTGGCAACAGGTCTTATAGAGTGACTGTCGTCAGTAAGTATGGAGGAGGTGAGAAGAGAGGTAAACAATGAGTGTCTACAGGGTGGGGCTTCTGTTATGGTTGGGTCTGCATTTCATCTAGTGGTGTTGGGATCTTGTCAAAATTGATGGAATTATGAATGGAGCAAAGTACCATCAGATTTTGACCCGCCATACAATGCATAGAATTGAAAATATGCATTATGGCAATGGCCAGTGCAGTAAAAGCACACAGTTATAGAAAAACACAGAGTAGAACACTATCAGTCATGAATTGGACTGTCCCCAGAGCCAGACCTGAACACTATCGAAGCAATGTAGGATCATCTAAACAGAAAACAGAACAAAAAGCAGCCAACATCCAAAGAAGAGCTTTGAATGTCCTTCAAGAAGCCTGGAGAACTATTCTTGAAGACTACTTAAAGACATTTTTATGAAAGATGCCTAACAGAGTTCAGACTGTGCTGAAGAATAAAGGTTACTTCCTAGCTTGCTAGAACTGTAAAAACTAGGTTGCTGCCTTATATACTGTATTTTCATTTACGTTTGCACATTTTTCGATAAATCGCTGCACCTTTTTCCCATTTTCCTACAAAAATATAAAGAAATGAAAGGTTTATGGCTTCACATTACAGTAGAATTTCCAGTAATTCTGGATGTTTATCTTTATTAGCAGCCCTTTGTCCTTTTTTGACACTATACTGACGTAGTACACAGTCGATCAAATGAAAAAATAAGAAAGTGGGACCTTAGTAGGCAAGCTGACAGAAGATGACTGTTAGTTTTTGCCATCAGCGCCCAACATTTATCAGTATCTAGCCGGCGAGATAACGGAGTTGTGGCTAACAGTTAGCAAACACAGTGTGTATGTATGCAGGAAACGTTCCCTTTAACGCATCCGCACTTACTGCGCCTGTTCATCCCGTCGTCAGATCCCGCATACCTCTCATACCATCATAATGTTAATGACAAACAGTTTCCTCATCCCGGTCATAAAAGCTTTCAAACCATGCAGCGACCCAAACTACAATGACACATGTCTACGGATAGCCTCCTCGTCCAAAATTGTGACGACGCAGAAATAGCATTACGTTAAAGAGCGTGAAGTGGTGAGGTTTACTGCTGGTTTGGTAAGGACCACAAATATCTGCTCATTTCTTTCACGTAGCTCGTTTTCCCAAATAAAGCCGTCATGATATGCGTGAACAGTTGTTGTTTTAGGTGCAGTTCATGTGGATCACGCATATCATGACAAAAACAATATGTCATAATTACATGTCTCTAGAAAAAAAATGACATCCAACAAATTAACTTTGGCCTTACACAAAAGAAAGGTTTAAATTTTTATTAAATGGCCGAAAATAACAAATAAAATGCTGTGACCTAATATTGGAAAACCCGGTTCCTTAAATATAAATACCAAACAATCGTATTCAGCCATCGCCAAGAGTAGAGGTGGGCGGATCAATCCAAATAGCGATACCGACGCTCTTATTGGTATCGATACCAGCGCGAAAGGATCAACAATTTGTTTCTACCCAAGTTCACCACGCAGCCCGCTGAATTGTGTTAAATAAATTATTTACTCGGCAATGAAATATTATACCTGAAACATGATCTATTAAAAATGTCTGAATCTTTTTGCGTTGACTTTCACCTCTATTTTATTTATAACCTACAACACATTTAAACAAGAGAAGCTGGCCTAGCTGGTCTTCAAAAAAAAGTTTCAAAATACATGCAAGACTGAAAGGTGTGAATTACTGTATTAACTAACTATTGTGTGAGGTAAAAAAAAAAAAAAAAGTGTTTTAGTGGTCATTAAAATGTGTTCAAAATCTGCAAACTCATGACACACTGCTCTCTCTGGCATAAGCTGCCTTTAAATATTAAAAGTATTTGTACTGGTATCGACAATATTGGCCCTGTATTTACTTAGTGTTGGATCAATACCAAAATGTGCAGTATGGCAGAGCACTACCACAAAGGCTGGTATGGAGACAGCTGGTGGGCGAGCCTGACTCAAGAGTTGGCAGTTTGTCTTGTAATCGGAAGGTTGCTGGTTCGAGCCCCGGCTCGGACAGTCTCGGTCGTTGTGTCCTTGGGCAAGACACTTCACCTGTTGCCTACTGGTGGTGGTCAGAGGGCCCGGTGGTGCTAGTGTCCGGCAGCCTCTCCTCTGTCAGTGCGCCCCAGGGCAGCTGTGGCTACAATGTAGCTTGCCATTACCAGTGTGTGAATGGGTGGATGATTGAATGTAGTGCAAAGTACTTTGGGGTCCTTAGGGACTAAGTAAAGCGCTATACAAATACAGGCCATTTACAGTGTGTAAATGGCTTTAGCATAATATGCATGTAATATTACCTGGTTACATTTTACCGCTACTCATTCTGCTAAGAATATTTACGGTCCAAAAAAAAATGTTCTTGTTTACACAGCTTACTACAGACCAATAACACATGCAGCCCTGTAGTTGTTGGGCAGTTTGTTGGTGTAGGACATCAAAATATAGAATTCGGGTAATGCTTGTTGTCGTTATGACAACAGGTGCAGATTTTTCACCATAGGTTATTTCTTCCTCTTTGCCATAAGCAGAAAATTATGTCACTGTGAGAAAACATCTGATATGTTTTCATCTCATTATCCTTCAATATTGGAATGCAAGTTGCGAAGGTGATCAGCATACGAACATAGCCTCCATATCAAGCTTTACTTGAGTTTAATGATTATGCATATAAATATTAACAATCTGATACAATTTCAAGCAAATGTAGTACAGCATGCAAAAAGCAGAACTGTAGTCCAACATGTTGCAACACTTGTACGGCATTTCTAGCGTCCTTTTCTCAGAATTTCCATCTTCCTGTTCACTTAAACACACTTGGACTCATTCAAACACATAGGACACTCATCAAGAGCACAACATTTACAGTTGTAAGCAAGGTTTACAGCTGGCCTCCTAAGTTTGAGGTATCCTCAGTGGATCTTGAACCAGTTTCATATTCACACGCTCATGAAGCTGCTGCTTTCTTCTCTTTGTAAGTCGCCATCATTTTCTTGATCTCCGCGATGGCCTTTCCCGGGTTGAGTCCCTGTAGAGAAGTGAGTCAGACAGAGTGAGAAACTGAAAGTCTTAACTGTGAGGAAGTGTGTGTTTGGTCACATCGGAGCACCTTGGGACAAGTCTTAGTGCAGTTCATGATAGTGTGGCAGCGGTACAGCGAGAAGGGGTCCTGAAGTTTAGACAGGCGCTCCTCTGTGAATTCATCACGGGAGTCAATCATCCACCGGTATGCCTGTGGGATAAAGACACCAAATTCAGTATCAATGGCATCTCCACCAGCAGTGAAAAAAAGGGCTATCTCCCTAACACTATAATAATAATATAATATATTACCCACCTGCATGAGGACAGCAGGTCCCAGATATTTGTCTCCATTCCACCAGTAGCTGGGACAGCTGGTGCTGCAGCAGGCACAGAGGATGCACTCGTACAGGCCATCCTGTTATGTTAGACAGTCAAATACCAGCTTATTCTGCCTGTTTGCTCAAAGTAGCAACAGCTCCTAAAACTCTGCTACCAAATTAATTATTTATTTTAATGGTTAAACCAGAGGTGTTAAGCATGAGGCCTGGGGGCCAGAATCGGCCCAGTGTAAAGAAAGACAGAAATTTGGACTTTTAACTACATTTTCTCAGGTTGTACAGCTTCTCCTAATGATAAAAACTTCCCCCATGGCATCTCACAATACAGCAAAGTAATTACATTATAGATTTCTGTAATTTTACACATTTACTTCTTACAATTTAAGCCGAAAGAGTCAGGCTGACAGATTTCTTTAATTTTACTACAGCAGCATTTCTTTATCATGTAGAAAAACCTAGGCACACTGTTGAAATGAAGCTTCTTCATCTTATAATAAGATATCCCATTGATTAAATCTGCAGTTAAACTTCTGCAGACTGACAGAAAGTGGAGTTTCACTGGTCTGGCCTACATAATATAAAAGTTGGCTGTATGTGGTCAGCAATGTAAAATAAGTTTGACATCTCTGGGTTACGCGATCAGTTCTCAGCGTGTTATACAGTACTGACACATGGCTTCAATGTTGCTTGTGTTAACCATGTAAATCACGTAGAGATTAAAAGAATAAGTTTTTTTTATTTTTCTACCAGCTTCTGTCTGTCCTCCACTGACTGGAAATACTGCTCCTTCCCCTCCTGAGATTCATCTTTCTTTTTCAGGTAGGGCTCGATGGATTTGTACTGTGCGTAGAAGTTGCTCATATCCTGGTGGTAATAAGGAGAGACACATGATGAATGTAATAAACTGTAATATACTTTCTTCCACGTCGCTTGTTTTTAAACTTAGATGGGTTCTCTCGACTCGCAGTACTTACAGGCACCAGATCTTTGACGACATACATGTGTGGAAGCGGGTAGATTTTGGTGGGTTTGCTAGTGTTGGCGTCGATCTTGTTGAGGCACGCCAGCGTGTTTCCTCCATTTATATTCATGGCACATGAGCCGCAGATACCTGAAGATATTTGAGATATTCACAGACAGTCAGTCTGAAACCAAATCATTGATTTCTTTCATTCAGAAATTGTTCACATTATTATGTGCAAACAGAATCCAAATGGCCTCTCTTACCCTCACGGCAGGAACGTCTGAATGTGAGCGTGGGGTCTATTTCATTCTTGATCTTAATGAGGGCATCCAGAACCATCGGCCCGCAGCTGTAATAATGAGGACACGTCAGTTTATTAGACAATGATTAGACAATGGCATAAAACATGCAGTAAAAAGTAAACATACTGCTCAGCAGCCTTCTGTTCAATGGCCAGATCGTGACTTACGTGTTGAGATCGATATCATACGTCTGCATTCGTGGTTTGTCTCCGGGTTTGTCGGGGTCCCAGCGGTAAACCTGGAACTTTTTGATCCTGGGTTCAGGAGCCGGAGCAGCTGCAGTCTGAGCATGACGCACCATCTGTACCACAGATAGTAAACAAACAATCCCAAATGAACTGAACTGAACATTCCCAAGGTATCTGAATAAGAACAGTACAACAGCACAGTCCGATTAAAAACATTAGATATGTACAAAGGGATGCCTCATTCCTGTTGGTGGTGTCATGTAAAACTAATCTGGGAATATCCTGGAATACAAGAGTCTAGTACCAGTGCTAATGCATTCCCTCATATGAACAACAGCAACAAGGGCATTTAATTTACAGTTATAATGACAGACAGTACACTTAGATGCCCTCAGATCAGTCTTTGTCGCGTTGAGTATTTACACAACACAGTTACTTACTGTACGCTCCTTTTGTGTAAGATAGTATGGAGTCTCCCCCTAGTGGAGGCCTGAAAGAACTGAACTGAAAGCGTTACATCACCTTGCGGACTTTGGTTATCTAACTGACTCTTCCAGGACAATAAAAGATTAATTTAATGCATTAATAACTGATATATTTATTAGAAGGTATGAAGTGTATAACTTATGTGCACTACCACTCAACAAAGAGGTCTTTACGAGGAGAAAAAGTTGTCCGACAGTTTTCGCTTGACAGCTGACTCTGTCAAGTACTGTCAGATTTACACATAGGCATAAACACTTTGTGATAATATCCTGTAGCCTAGCACAAAGTAAACAGTGCACGAACCAACAAAAACAGCCATTAATAGTTACGTCAATGAAGCCTTCAAATACCGAATTAGATGTTTTTTGTTGGTTTTTTTTACTTACCACCATCACACTAGAATTCCTAAAAGCCAAAACATTTCTACTGAGACACGCCACCGACATGTTTCTGCCTGGATATTTCTGACAGCCACAATAGTATCGGTCACTTTATGTGAACTGCTGCTGCTGTCTGCGCTCCTGATGTAAGCCGAGACCACGCCCTCTACGTGCTTGACGCAGGGAACGTCTTTGTTGTTGCCTTCACGTCCCCTCTCCAAATTCTTTAAAGTCGTCAAGCATATTAGTCTGCTCTGACTAAAGCTCGTGCAGAATTACGTGAAGCATGAAACGAGAACATTTTAACATTTTAACGATCATGTATGAAACTCTGCTTAATCACTTAGCGGGCCGTAGGGGTAGGTTTAATCCATTACTCATCCATATTTTTCCGACAGCACCTGAAAGCAGCATACGTATGAGTCTCTTTCACAACTCTCATTGCTGGGTCAGTTACATACTTTAAAATGCAAGGTTGTTGTTTGGAGTAATTTATCTTAGGTTATGATTGTAATCAATTCTCTTTGTCCCAAAACCCTAATCATTGCTATTTGAGGAAATGAATACTATTTATCTATCTATAAAGACACCATATTTTAAGATATTTTCAAAATGTAAGTTAATCCAAAATGTTTTACGTTCTTTTATATGGTTTATTTTCCTAATACAGAGCAGAGTCACCAGAACGTCACTCCAACATGCTGGTTGCAGTTTCATGAAGCATCTCAAGGAACACCCTGCCTGTCCGCAGTCTGACAGGGGTCAAGATGACAGCATCTTCTTTTCAAACCCCTAATTCTGAAATGGCTGGGATGCTGTGTAAAATGTAAATAAAAACAGAGTGCAATGATTCATAAATCTCATAAACCCATATTTTATTTACAGTAAAACTGAGAAAACGGAGAAGATGTACAATTTTAGCTCATCCTAAATTTGATAGCAGCAACAGATTTAAAGTTAGGACAGGAGGGCCATGTTTACCACTGTGAATCATCTCCTTTCCTTATAGTTTGTAAATATTTGGGAATGGGGGAGACCAGGTGAACTGCTGGAATTCTAGGAGAGGAGTGTAGTCTCATTCTTGTCTGATGTAGGATTTAACCAGGCCAGTTTAGCACCCAGACTCTTATACTATGAACACATGCACTGTGTGGTTTGGCTTGTTGAAATATGCAAGGCCTTCCCTGTGGATGGGAGTAAATTTTGGCCTAAAGCCTTTCAGCACTGATGGCACCTTTCCAGATGTGTCCATGAGAATAGAACAGTTTTCCACTTTACCTTAAACCATATTAAATGAGTCTTAATTCAGAGAACACAGCAGCATTTCTATATCATTTTCACATATGGCTTCTTCTTTGCATGATTGCAGCTTTAACCTGCACTTGTTGATGAAGTGAACTGTATCTATGCAGGGATTTGCATGAAATAGTCACGACTGTGTTTAATGCAGTGCTGCCTGAAGACGTTCAAAGATCACAGTTATCTAATATTGATTTTCACACTTGTCCCTTGTTCAGTGTCATGAATCGCTCTGTGCAGGCAAGAGATTGGACCCAAAATGCAGGACTCGCAACACGGGAATCAACTCAAAAAGGAGGTTTATTGTAGACTCAGGAAAATGATACAACTAGTGATGAACTAAACTAGACTGGGAAAATATAACCTAAAGTTTCACAGAGAGGCACACAAAGGATCACACAGCATGAGGGACAACACGACACGGAACAGAGGGGGAACGCTGACATAAATACACAGGAGGTAACGAGGGAAGTGGAAGCACACAGAGAACACAGCTGAGGACAATTACACATGACAGAGCAGGGAGGACACGAAACTGAAAATGCTGATGCCAAGACACAGACTTTAAACATAACACAGAAAGTACACAGAGATAGCCAAGAGAGGCAGAGAGATAGAACACGATGGAAAGAGGAAAACACGGGACACAAGGAGTGGAAGCAAAGCGCAATAACTCAAATCACTATATCCACGGTCACACAGAGGGAGACACAGAGGACAACACAGGGGGGAAATCTAATAAACAATACTGAACAGAATCAGAATCAGAATCAGAATCAGAATCGTGTTTATTGGCCAAGTATATGTGCAGACAAATACAAGGAATTTGGTTCCGGTAGATGGTGGCTCTCAAGCACAGCAATGTAAAAACACACACACACACACACACACACACACCTATATGTACATTACGCATGCATACACATACATACACAAAGCTGTGTGAACCAACTATAAATAACTAAACTTATGTACATAAAATACAGAAATGAAATGAGGTGGAATGAATACTACAGAATGTACATAAGGTGCAGTTGCAGTCTGGCAGTGGGAAGCAGTGTGACAGGTCAACTGTTTAGGAGGGAGATGGCGAGGGGAAAGAAAGTGTTCCTGTGTCGGGTGGTCTTGGTTTGCAGGCTTCTGTACCGTCTGCCAGAGGGCAGCAGGTCAAAAAGTCTGTGTCCAGGGTGTGAGGGGTCTGTGACGATTTTCCCTGCCCGTTTCCTGGTTCTTGAGAGGTACAGATCCTGGATGGAGGGCAGGGGGGCACCGATGATCCTTTCTGCTGCCCGTACAGTCCGCTGCAGTCTGCTCCTGTCCTGTTTAGTGGCTGCACCATACCAGACTGTGATGGAGGAGCACAGGACAGACTCAATGACTGCAGTGTAGAACTGGATCAGCAGCTCCTGTGGAAGACTGTACTTCCCCAGTTGTCTCAGGAAGTACATCCTCTGCTGGGTCTTTTTGAGGATGGAGTTGATGTTGGTCTCCCACTTCAGGTCCTGGGAGATGGTGGTACCCAGGAACTTGAAGATCTCCACAGTCGACACAGGGCTGTCTGATATGATGAGGGGGGGCAGAGTTGGGGGGTGTCTCCTGAAGTCCACTGTCATCTCTACAGTTTTAAGAGTGTTCAGCTCCAGATTGTGCTGACTGCACCAGAGTACCAGCCGCTCAACTTCCTGCCGGTATGCAGACTCATCACCATCCTGAGTGAGGCCAATGACGGTGGTGTCATCTGCAAACTTTAGGAGTTTAACAGCCGAGTTCTTGGAGGTGCAGTCATTAGTGTAGAGGGAGAACAGTAGTGGTGAGAGGACACATCCTTGAGGGGCACCAGTACTGAGGGACCGAGTTTCAGAGGTGATCTCCCCCAGCCTCACTTGTTGCTTTCTGTCTGTCAGGAAGCTGGTGATCCACTGACAGGTAGCTGGAGACACGCTGAGCTGGGAGAGTTTGGAAGAGAGAAGTTCAGGCACGATGGTGTTAAAAGCCGAACTAAAGTCCACAAACAGGATCCTGGCATAAGTTCCCGGGCGGTCGAGGTGTTGCAGGATGTAATGCAGCCCCATATTCACTGCATCATCCACCGACCTGTTTGCCCGGTAGGCAAACTGCAGAGGGTCCAGCTGGTGGCCTGTAATGTCCTTCAGATGGGCTAACACCAGTCGTTCGAAGGATTTCATGACCACAGACGTCAAGGCGATAGGTCTGTAGTTGTTCAGTCCTGTGATGGTAGGTTTCTTGGGAACAGGGATGATGGTGGAGCGTTTGAAGCAGGATGGAACTTCACACAGCTCCAGGGATCTGTTGAAGATGTGAGTGAAGATGGGAGCCAGCTGTTCAGCACAGGTCTTGAGGCAGGAGGGTGAAACACCGTCTGGTCCGGGGGCTTTCCTGGGCTTCTGTTTCTGAAATAGTCGGCTCACATCCTCAGTGTGTATTCTGAGTTCCAGGGAGGAGGAAAGGGGGGTGGGAGGTGTGATGGAGGTCGTTGAGTCTGGATTGGAGAGGGAGGTGGCGGTCGTTGAGTCTGAAATGGGAAGGGTGGTGGTGGTCGTTGGGTCTGGATTGGGGAGGGTGGGGGTTGTCGTTGAGACTGGATTGGGGAGGGGGAGGGTGAAGGGGGGAGAAGTGGAAGGTGTGTTGGGGGTCATTGTCTGAAGCAGTGTCTCTGGGGAGGGGAGGATGAGGCGTGGGAGTCTGTCCGTCTCAAACCTGCAGTAGAATGTATTTAGCTCGTTGGCCAGGTCTTTGTTTGCTTCAACAGTGGGTGGGGGGCGTCTGTAGCTGGTGATTTCCTGCAGGCCCCTCCACACTGACGCAGGGTCGTTGGCTGAGAGCCGTTCTTCCAGCTTCTGGGAGTAGATCCTTTTAGCTGCTTTGATCTCCTTGGTCAGTGTGTTCCTGGCTTGCTTGTACAGGGCCCTGTCACCACTTCTGTAGGCGTCCTCCTTAGCTTTACGAAGATGTTGGAGTTTAGGAGTGAACCATGGTTTATTGTTGTTGTATGTGCAAAAGGTCTTTGTTGGCACACACACGTCTTCACAAAAACTGATGTATGATGTCACAGTGTCCGTGAGCTCATCCAGGTTATCAGATGCAGCTTCAAAAACAGTCCAATCAGTGCAGTCAAAACAGTCCTGTAGTTCCTGCTTTGCTGCGTTAGTCCACTTCTTCACAGTTTTGACTACAGGTTTGGCACGTTTGAGTTTTTGCCTATAAACTGGAATAAGATGGACCATGCAGTGATCAGAATGTCCCAAAGCTGCCCGGGGCACAGAGCGATAGGCATCTTTTAGAAAACCTAGGGATCTTAAGAATACAAATGAACTTAATACAGAATGTCAAAACTCAAAACATCAGAAGTCCTGGGACCATGACACACAGAGAGCTCTCCAGATTATAGAAGATAAGATCTTTTGATGATAGAAGACGATATATTCACCATTTCCACAATTTTACATTGAGGAACATTATTCTGAATATTTTCCACAATTTATAGACCCAGTTTTTCTGCTGACTAATGAACTTCTGCCCATCTTCAATCCTCAGAAACTCTGCAGCTCTAATATGCTCTTTACACCCAATGGTGTAACTGATCTGTTGGCAATTAACCTACTTAGTTGTAAAACTGAACTTCAGCTGTTTCTTTTTAGTGCTTCTTAATTTTCCAGCCTTTTGTTGTCCCTGTACCAATATTACAGAGAAACTGTACTTCTGTTGCTGAGCTGATATTTTTAATAAACCAAAGTAAAACGTCTCTGTTTAAACATTTGATGTGTTTTCTGTGTGCTGTTTTTACCCCTGTGCTAAAACCAGAGCGGTGTTTGGGTGCAACTTCAAGTGCATGAAAAATTCACGACGTTAAATTCGGGAGGAATCTATAAGTGTCTCCAGCTTGCAGCAAAAGAGATCGTTCGTGCAAGTACGCTAAGCATGAACTGTTTATTTACAAAAAGATAAAAACTGTAAACTCAGTAAATCAGTGGTGTGGTATGTACACTTGAATGAGCAAGCAAACTGCCTCTGGCCATCAGCCCAGAAGCCTGTCTGCCATGTGGAGGAGAGGAGAAGAGAGAGAAATGGTGGCCAGGGTAGTTCCCTGTATACTCGAGGCCACAATCAGCCCTTGATGACAGATCCAACCCTGAATCACATGACCCGAAAAACTGAGGAGGGTCATCATAGTGAACCTATAGTGGCCAACCTCACCCTGAAAACCTATTTGTACATGCAGCACACTGGGGCCATGAAAAAAAATCTAATAAACACCAAGGATAACGTTGGATACATTTACCAGTATTAAAGACTGAAATGATGCTGGTATGGATAAAGCTGAAGAACCTGACCAAGATGAAACAGATGGAGACAAAGATCCTACAGAGCTAAAAGGACAGCTTGAAAAAACAAACAATGACTCACCGAGATAGTTCAATAAAAAAGTAAAATGTCGCACTCAAAGTGACAAAAAGAGTGCCAAGAGGAGAAGAATAAAAAAGGAAGCAAAGGAAATCTAAATCAGGTTGATGAAGGACAACAGAGGAAGAGAAAAAAATAAGGAGAAAATGGAAAGTGGAGAAAGAAAGAAGACGAGAGGACGTGAGCAAGCAAGAATTTGACCTCCTTTCCATCCATCGCTTTGGCCTTTTATACCAGGTTCAGCCAAAAGTAATGTATGTGACTGTAAATGGTTACATTATGTTCCACCTCTAGAGGGCACAACTTGGTAGTCTGTGTGGCTGAGCTCAGGCAACAGTTTTCCCTTTAAATGGACACCAGTAATAAATATCAGCTAAATGGGGCAGTCGTCATTTGTTATAACACTGCAGTGAAGTCTATGATAAAAGAAAAACAATGCTGATGTTTTAGCTAACTGCTGGGATCACCAAACCTCAATTATGCTGTTTTTGGCAGCAGGAGGTGTTTTTTAGGAGAGACCTGACACCATTTCCAACACCACGACCACATTTTCTAACTAGCTGGTGGAACATGGTAGAGCACTGAGCAGTGCCATGTGTTTTCTTCAAGTTGTTACTGTACACTGCGTCAGAGGTTACATACAGCAGGTGGGCTCCCATTAAATATCACACAAACAGGGAACTGTTTGCTCTCCTTTGCACCATCATTATTTAATAAGAAAATAATATGTTGTGTTTACAGGTTATTCAACTGCCCCCAAGTGGCAAAACAACAAAACCAATTATTTATTTATTCAGAGAGAGACTGGCTATACGCACTTGTTTACAGCGACCACAACAAGATATTCATGGAAGACAACAAGAGATGCTCGATGAGGAACAGCCTTAATAAAAGCAGCCACAAAAATTGCCCCCAAACCAGAGCAACTGTTTCTATTGAAATACTTTCCATGCTAAATTATACTAAAATTATATAAAAACGCCTTTTACCAAGCACTTGGTGACAATGGGAAGGAAAAACTCCCCTTTAATACAAATAAACCTCTGGCAGAACCAGGTTCAGGGAGTATCAGCCATCTGCCACAACTGGTTTGGGGGTGAGGGGAGGAGGACAGGACAAAAACACAAATCCACCCTAATTAAAAGTAGGTCAATGCCAGGAGTGGTCAAAGCATATACATTTAAATAATATCTGTTTCTTTTTTTCTTTCCAGCTAACGTGTAACATAAAATGCAGCTGTAAGAAGTTGCAGCAGAGGCCAAAACCTGTGCTCTACAGGAACCAGAAATCTGATCACAGAACAGATTAACCTGAAAGCTACTGAACACAGACAGACTGTCCTTGAGTCTATGAGGTGAGAGAGGAAATGACTTTCTTCTTTCCTTAATCCTCAGAATGACTGCTATGTTATCTTCTAGTATCTCACTCAGCAGCGCTTTAAGCAGGAATCTCACAGGGCAGCAGTGACTGGAGCTGCCATCGAGGCAGCAGTCAGTGTGATAATTGTGCTGCGTTGCTGGCAGGACTGCAGGAGCAGTGTTTGGGCAGCAATTCAGGGCCTTCATCTCAGTCTGGGACAAACTCACAGCCATGCTTAATCTCTGTCTGACCTGTCAGGTTCTGTCACACTTTCACCACAGGAGCACTGTAGGAGTTTGTGGGAGGCAGTGTGTACTCATTCGTTCAAAAATGTCTTTTTTTCTAGCGTAGGTTGCTTGATTGACCCTGATGGCAGCAAGAATTTGTGCAGCACGAATTTGTGCCTGGGTGATGAATGCATCATCTTGGACTGAAAGACCTCCAGGTTAACTGTTTGCCATCAAAGACAGAATTACGATCAAATTACGTTCACATTTCCATAATTTAAAAAGGAAAAATAATTTGTTTTCTAGTTTGTACTGCTAATAAAATCCAACTATCGCTGATCATTATCATCACAAGGAGGAATTACATGCAGGATGTGTGGCTAAATAGGATATTTTAGTGAGTTAGGGCTCCATAAATTAGCTTACACTAGTAAAGTACAAATTAACTAAGTACTAATATGAGTTTTTTGTGCCACTTCTTTGATTTACTGAAACAACATTTCTTTATGATGTAGGAAAACTGAGATGTTCAGTTGAAATTGCGTTTCTTTTGCTTATATTAAAATATCTTAGTGATTAAATGTGTAAACTGCTTTAAAATGACAGAAAGAAAGTTTTAACTGCTCTGAAATGATTACGACATGTTTGCACCTCTCCCTAAGCCAGGCACTGCTGGAGGTTTCTTCCTGTTAAAAGGGAGTTTTTCTTTTCCACTTACTTAGAGGCAGTCGTTTGATTGCTAGGGTTTTCTATACTATAATTCCAGGGTCTTTCTCTTATATTAAGCACCCGGAGGTGAGTGTTGTCGAGATTTGGTGCTGTATAAATAAAACTGAATTTAAGAAATCTATAGCCTTTCTGTGGGTTTTCCAACATCAACTTGGAAGTGCATAAAATTTCAAAATAAAATAAATGCTTTCAGTTGTCTATTCATGTGCCATGTGTAGTGCATCTTGTTGATTCTGCCAAACAGGCTGACTCTGAGAGGATTTCTTGAATGTAACATAAAAAAAAGAAGCAAACGCTTTCAGAGATGCTTTGAAACACCAATGTGGTGTTAAGAATGACTGACTACATTAATTTTAGTATATCTAAAAGCGAAACTATGGTTATTTTCAGGCTTGGTTTGAATATTTTTCACTTCTGTAAGTTATATTTATGCTGCAAGTTCAAACATAAAAGCCTGAGTGAGACTTTCCTGTAATTGTGAAATGATTTGTGCTAAAATGAGCAGGTCCTCACGGCTAAGCCTCTGAAAAGAAGCTGTGTGGTTTATTGAACATGGTTTATCATTCTGATGTACTTTTCAGCCCATATTCACATGCACATGAAATGGCTGTTACAAAAAATACCAAATGCTGCACTCGAGTCTATATATAGATGTTCCAGCCTTCTCACTATAGCTAAAATCAGATTACCCAGCTCATCATGCAGCTCCTGAATGTACAGAGAATTAAAACTAAATGAGGTGAAGATACATACGCCACCGAGGTACTCCATAGTCTTCTCTCTCTCTCTCTCATGTGTGTGTTATAGGAGGCTGAAATCTTTTTCTTCGTCGAGCATCTTTATGCATTTACTGTAAAACACATCAAGTTCACCTGTGTATGAAATGTACCACACAAATAAAGCTAACTTGACTCCACTTTTATCTAGTTCACACAAGCAACTTTGAAAGAAACGAGAGGAATTACCTGTGACGACTTGAATCCCTGAGCAGAACAAAGGTCTGTAAGAATACATCCTAGTACATCTGGACAGGAAGCAACTCTCCTCACAAAGGTATGGCTCTGTCTGTCTTTTGAATAATTAAAAGGTTTCTTGTTGCTCTCAATTTATGTAGTGTTGATTAACACTGCGTTTGGTTTTGTCTGGGATAAATCTATGTAATGCTATGTACTTTATTTCTAGTTCAAAGAAAATAAAAAACGGTGTGATGGTATCACAACAGTGTAAAGCACAGATTATGAATAAATATTTCCTACATACATCATTTGCATATACAAATTCTATAAAAACAGTGTAATTTATCATTTATAATGCTTATAACAATAAATAAATATTTACTTATATATCTTTAAGATGGCAGTGCAGTTCTGTTCTATTTTTTCCCTCTTTTTCCATTTCCTCTCAGAAACTGGCTCTCCATTCAAGCATGGACTGTGCCACTGTGACAGGTGGGGACGTGGCACCCATGGGGAGCAATGGAGTCACTGCCACAAGGTGTTTGAGCGAGCCAACGCCAGCAGGAGAGGGGGAAGCACTTTAATGTGCTCCATTAACAATCAATGAATTAGATCATGCGAATCAGCTGTCAAATACTGACTCTTGAATAGGGTTGAATACGGTAGACTGTTATAGTGGTATATGTGGAAATGGTTTGGGGTTTATTTATTTATTTATTTTTTATTGGCTAATTAAGTAAATGTTGTTTTTAATGTTCATTCTCTTTGATGTTCTCTTCTGCAGCATCTTGCTGTTCGGAGATGAAGCTGACGCGTTCTTGTGTAAGCGAGCCACAGTGAGTTCAGCTGCAGTGCCATATGCATGGTGATGATGCCCTGTTTTTTTGATCATATATTTATGAGTCATGATTTTTGCATTGCGGGAGTGAAGTAGTGAGGACCTCGATGGCACCCTCAGTGCATTCCTGTACTGCACCGGGAGCAAAGCGGCACATTGGCGTCGTGCTTTATTTACCGTTTACACTGTTGGCCATGAAAAGGTCACCGCTGTGACTAAAAAGGTCACGAAGTGGGTATAGTAATGACTGGGCCTTTAATGGCAATGTGGATGGGATTTCAAACTTTTTTAAAAAATGGTTTAGCTGTACTTGACAAATTTGCATTGGCCCCCTAACTGCAGAGAGACAGTTAGTGCTTGTCTTGGTCCTGGATGGCTGAGGTGATTTACCACCGCAAAGGAAAGTAATAGTCCCCAGACACTTCTTTGCTAGCTCCAGTTGCATTGTAGTGTGTATAATGCTTTCAATCGTGAAACCACAGTGGTGCAGTATCACGTTTACAGCCTTTATGAAATGATGTTTAAGTCCCCAGCAACACAAGCAGACTACTTTGCTCTGTGAAAATACCAGGTTTTAGGTATGGTTAGATGGAGTTAAAGGTCAGATAGGGTTAAAGCTCAAAAGTGACTATTGTGCAGACTGTTTTTGCTTAACTCAGCAGGAATTTAAAGCTGATCTAGATGAACAAAGGGCAGAAGGGTTCAGACATTTCAAAGCACAGAGGCAGCACATCTGATTGTAAAAACTTGGTGATCAGGAGAAAGCGTCACTAATTCAAAACCAACCTGGCAACAAATGTGTTTCCTGCAAGGATGGAGTTTTGACTTACCTTTACAATGATGATGCCATCAAGCAGCGCAGTGTTCAGAGAAAACAACCTCTGATGGAAGCAGGTGTCAGGTGTGGCATGGCAAGTGTACTCCGGCACATGTGATGCATGGTTTGCTCATTGCCCATTGCTTGGTCATACTTTGTACAAGTCCTACAGTTTTTCACTCCAAATTAACGATATACATTGAATCTGAAACTAGTTCAACCCTGACTGCTTCATTCTAATACTGCATGCACTGAGGCTCTTATAGACGCTGAAGGTTATCCCAGGTTCCAGCATACAAGAATCTGTTGTGAGTAGAGGGAGACAGCTGCTAATGTAATGCAAGAAACTGAGTCCAGAGACATTGTCAGTGAGAAGGGCTTAGATGTTGTCCTCTCTAGAGATGATGTAGGGACGACACCAACATGGAGATTTTTCTAGGGGTGAGTCAGTAGCCACTGCTACTCACAGAGAAGCAATTAAAGCTGGACTACAGTATATAGCAATTGGCAGTGCAGCAGATTATATTATACCAATGTAGCTTGAATGAGTAGACAATGGCAAATTTAAACAAGCCTGAATGTATAATAAGTATACATCTCCTCACTGAGGAGATGTGGGGAGAAGAAGGAGATTAAGAATTCAGCAGTTGTTCCAAAACCAAGGTTGATATAAATAGATTATGATGTCAGAACTATAACCTGTTCACAAAAATAGGATTTCAAAACAGATAGAGTCTAAAAAAAAAGTCAGTGTGGAAGTGCCTTAAGCCTGTAGTCTAATGGCCATGAGGGGACGACCCCTCTGCTGGCAAAAAGGCTTTTATTGGACAAGGTGTCTCTGGTGTCCCCCTGGTGCTGTTGTTCCTGCATCGTCATAATAATGTTGGTCCAGGATCAGCATTGCTACTGACCAGTCACATTGTTGTGATGTCATAGGAAGAAAAAGAAAAAAATACCCTTGTTTATATAAAACTCTCTTCCGAAGCAAATATTAAGGATTTCACATGTTTATTTATTCATTTATTCAATATAACAAATATTTTATCAAGTTAGGTTTGCTGTCAGCCAAATTTAAGTTACTCATGTTGGTTTGTTTGTGATCATTTGTAAGATAGCATTAGCTAATTCTTGGCTAATGCTAACTGATTGGTCAGACACGATGTAGGGACAACACCAGCATGGGGATAACGGCCAACTCCCTCGTCTCGCTCTCCACTCTTTGATGTCTGTAAGTAAGTTCCTGTTGAGTTTACAGATACATTTGATAGTTTCAAGTCTTATTCAGGACAGCATTATCATTTTGTAAATGTTTTAGCACATGGCTACCTTGCATTAGCAATTTGCTTCCATTTGAGCAAAAGCAGCTGGAAAACACGCTTGTCTGAGAGCTGGTGACGTCGAGGTGGGGGCGTAACCATCTTTTATATACAGTCTGTCAGTCTGCCTCTCAGACTCCCAGCAATGAAGATGGGAAGTTCCTTTCAGCACACTAGAGTTCATAAGCTAAAGCCAACAAAATGACCACTGAGGAACTTTGATCACATTCTGTAAGTATAGAGATACTATATTCTTTTACCAACATGGTACATTTCATGTGCTGTAAACAACAAGATAAAAATAATCTTTAGATTCTGGGCTGTAGTATGTTCGAACAACTGGCATAGGCCAACTTTTGCATTCCTTATTCCTGTATTTCCTTATACTCATGTCCTGTTTCCAAAGTCTGACTGTGTGTACACTTTAAAACAGTGTTTAGCCTAATAATCACTGGAACAAAATGAATCAATAATTTGTCACAAAACTAGCCAATCATTTGCTGATTCCAGCTTTTCAGAAGTGGAGATTTTCCATCTTCTCATAAAAAATATTTTTGGCTTGCAGACTGAAATGAAACATTTGTTTAAAATATGTCAACTTATGCACAATTAGACACTGTGAGTGCATGTGGAGTCAGCATCTGTCGATGACAACTGAAGGACATGTATCTGGTAACATATACATTAGGGCCAAAGTATTCTTTTAAATGTCCTCGCTGCCTCCAGAAGCTGTCATTATGCTCCACTGGATAATGATGGAGGGCTTTTCTCAGTTGCATCCGGGTGTCACTGGCATTGTTAGTCACGGCAGAAGTGTTGTTAGTCAGTGCTTTAGAAATTTATATTTGAATAATATTAAACCAAACTGAAGTTGTCAGCAGGACCTCGAAATCACCCCTTGCTATGAGAACGCGTCCTCATCTGCGCTCATATGATTGGAATGACACAATCAAACATCAGAGGTCACTGTTGTGCTTCAATGGCACTTTTAATAAAACAGACATTTCATCCTCACAACAGCAATGTCTGGACAGAGAGGGTGAGGGGAGGGGGGGCTGGGTGAGGGTTCCCTCTGCTGATAGGCTGGTTGCTCCTGATAAGTGAGAGGGAATTGGATAAAGAAAATTGAACTGTGCTCCCCACAGTGAGGGGAACATGAGCAGGCGTGTGTGTGTGTGTGTGTGTGTGTGTGTGTGTGTGTGTGTGTGTGTGTGTGTGTGTGTGTGTGTGTGTGTGTGTGTGTGTGTAAATGTGTTGAACTGACTCATCTTGGCTGGCATTTATTTCTCCTCCAGTGTCTACTAAACAACAATAATGTAGCAAAGAGAACCCGGATCACAACCATGCTCGCTCCCCTCTCCCTCACATATTTACAGGAAAAATTAATACATTCAGTTAATTCACTAAGTAACAAAGCTAATTAATGTGTGTGTGTGTGTGCGTGTGTGTGTGTGTTTTTAGCAGAAATCACATGGTTTCACATCCAGTTTTCCAAACAGACGCGTCTTGCTTTTCCCATTCCTACAAACTTTACCCACGGTCCCATCATTAATTTTTCTACTGATGAAAGACTCACACAGAACCCCCCGACACCCCTCTCCCACCTTCCACCCCCCTTTTTTAAACACTGTCAGATCCCACTTGCCTGTTTTTATAACTATTTACAGAAGCAGCATTCTAACCGTCACAAAAACCCACCCACCCGCCAGTCTCACTCACCCTACCCTGTGCCAACAAAATCCTGGTCCCACCCAATAGAGAAAAAAAAATTATATATATATATATATATATATAATGACACCTGTCTTGCCGCCCCGTTCCATACACTACCCACATCTTACCCTGTTCTAAAAGAGCATGCCAAGTTTAACAATGAACACAGAAAATGTCTCTATACAGAAAAAAACACCCTTAAAAATGTTTTTTTTTTTCTTCTTCCTCCCACAATGGTGGACATGGACGTAAGACAAGATTTTAGTGGCAACAAATAATCGTCATCTTGCTCCATTTTGGGATTTTTTAAAATTAATTAATTGATAAATTAATTTTTTTTGGTGCTGACAGGGACTGGTTTTAGTCAAAAGAAAGTCCTGTCATTGGGGTTTTGGGGGGCCATGTTATGAATAGTGGGAGGGCAGTTTTTCAGGGTCTCTGAGGCAACAGTTGGCCTTGGGGCAGCTGGGAAGGGTCACAGGTGTTTTGGAAGGGAGGAGAAGAGGGGTACAAGGGGAGGGGCAGGGGTCGTCTATATTATTTTTGTTTAGTTTATTCTTATATTTTGTTTTGCTTTAGAGTCAGAGGTGGCGGGGACTTGGGTGGCCGTTGTGATAGAGCTTCTGCTTGATGTGGACCATGTTGCCACTGGAGTCTTCCAGCTGTCTGAGCTGGGCTCGGCGACGGAGGTCTCGAAGGTTGCAGAACTGGGGCAGCCATGACCAGGATGGAGTATCTGAAGAAGAAAGATGGAAAGAAGTTACGTGTGACTGAGTAAGTCATTTATTTTTTTATTGGAAGTCATAATTTAATTTGTTTGTAAAAGTGCAGAGGATATGGAATCACACAGGCCGATTTACCTGCTCAACCACCAAGCTGAAAATACAAAAAAAGCAAAAATGTTGTGGGTCGTTAATAACCTAATCCCTTTCTTCATCTGATTGTTGATAATTGTTAATATCTAATCAGCCAATCACATGGCAGCTAGTCAATGCATTTAGCCATGGTCAAGACACCTTGCTGAAGTTCAAACTGAGCATCAGAATGGGGAAGAAAGGTGATTTAAGTGATTCTGAACAGGTTATGGTGGTTGGTACCCGACAGACTGAGTATTTCACAAACTGCTGATCTATTGAGACCTTCCTGCACAACCATCTCTAAGGTTTACAGACAATGGTCTGAAAAAGGGAAAATATCCAGTGAGTAGCTCTCAAAAATGTCTTGGTGTTAGAGGAGAATAGGCAGACTGCTCTGAACTGGTAGCAAAACTTAAGTAACTCAAATAACCACTTGTAGCCATTAAGATATACAGTAGAGGAGTAGAGGTGCATGCATGCACCCTGAATGCACAACATATATAAAAATTTGAATCAAACCAGCTGCAACAGCAGAAGACCACACCTGTCAGCCGCAATTTCCATAGCCTCACCAAACGTCGTCTGGTTTGATGAGCCTTGATGTCTGTTGCGACAAATTTAATGGTAGGGTCACAATTTGGTGTGAACAAAATCAAAGCATGGATCCATCCTGCCTTGTATCACTGGTTGACACTGCTGATGGTGTAATAGCATGGGGGTTTTCTTGGCACGCTTTGGGTCCCTTAGTATAAACGGAGCATTGTTTAAACACCACACCTGAGTACTGCCTCTGACAATGTTTCTCCCTTTTTGAACAGTGTAACCATCTTCTGATGGCTACTTTCCAGCAAAATAATGCCATGTCACAAACAATGCCATTTCACGAAGCTTGAATCATTGCAAACTGGTTTCTTGAACATGACAATGAGTTCACTGCACTCAAACAGCCTCCACATCTCAATCCAATAAAGCACCGGGGATGCGGTGAAACGGGAGAGTGACATCATGGAAGTACAGGCAACAAATGTGCACCAACTCTGTGACGCTTTCAAGCCAGAATTAGGGCAGTCCTTTTAATGAAATTACACTGAGGTTCTGCATCAGTTGCCAGTCATTGATTATAGTACAGTAGGATACTAACAAAATTCATTCAAAGTACTTTTAGCTGAACCACTAATCGAGATAAAACTATAGCAACACATAGATCCCCGAATTCCTATATGTAACATGTTAGTGTTACATATAGTGTCTCCGGACTACAAACTCTCTCTCTCTACTTTTAAATCACGTTTCAAAACCCATCTATTCAGAATTGCATACACGTCATTATACACCTTAGTCCATTTTTACCGTGCTCAGCTTTTATACTTTCATGCTTGTTTTTTCCCCCTCTCTTTCTTGTTTACCTTATGTTTAAATTTTATTTTGCCATGTTTTATTATATTGTATTGTTGCTACTGATCTGTGCTATTGTAAGGTGACCTTGAGGGTCTTAAAGGCGCCTATAAATAAATTTTTTTTATTATTATTATTATTATTATTATTATTATTATTATTGTATGAATTTTGCCCTAGATTCAGTTAAAAATTAATTTAACCCTCTCTCTTCAACTTTCAGGTTGTACACTTAAGTGTTTCAAGACAAATATTTTATTATTATCATTATTATTATTATTAGTAGTAGTAGTAGTAGTAGTATTCAAGTCTTATATGAAACATAAATAGGAAATGTTCTATGGGAATGAGAAATTAAATGTGAAAACAGATTGTTTTTTCTGTGCCGTTTCTATATGTAATGGAGGAACTCAGAGTTTGAGCCTTTTAAAAGATCCAAAAACATGAACATGTCAATATTTCATATAAAAACAGCCAAAAGACTGAGCTGCTGGACAGTGGGACTAAAGAAAATGCCTCAGCGATGATGCTAACACAAAGTATGGGGACGTGAGTATGTGGTTTATATTATTAAGCTGCACTGTCATTCGCACATGCAGTTGTGTCGATGTAAGCAGCTGAATGCAGGCGTTTAAAGACACCAAAGCCGAGTAGCTAGACGACACACTCATGAGCTCAAGACACACAATAGTGTAAAATCCTAAAATCCTTCTTAGCCTGGTTTTCTGGTTCTAAATCCAGTTAGAGTATACAAGACATATCAGTAACCAGACACACAAGCTGGACTGATCTCAGACCCATGAACCTCCTTTTAGCTTGTTACTGTCATAATCTTTCTTTAATAAACTTTTTTGAACTAGAAAGAAAGAAAAAAATCAAGAATCTGTACTTACAAAACCAACTGAAACAATTTTTTTTTTTTAAAACCCTTTGTGGTAAATGCCATTAGTTTATACTGGTGAAATTTGCCAATACAACCTGCATGATGACTCTTTGGTGTGTCTGTTTATTAGGATATTTACATGAGTGTGAGTCAACCTCCTCCACAAAGTGTTGTTTGCACTGTAATATCTGCTGACAAATACCCTCCTTATTAGAAGAATTAAATAAGACAAAAACTTATCAGGAGGAAACATTCACTCTTCCAAAGTATTTGGGGCTCTTCCTGAATTATCTACAATCCAGCTGCTAAAATTGATGTGACGTCAGTGTCAGTGATATCTGATGATCTATCTGTTAGTACATTTTTGTGATTTCCAGACGTGTTCTAAAGCAGTTGTGCACGATAAACATGTTGCAATGGAGAATTATTTCTTAAGATGATCCTCAGTCGACTTTTTATTTGTTTGCTTGTTTGTTCTCTTTATACACATCTATGCATTAATTGCATGAATTCAGTAAAGATATTTGTGGGGAAAAAAACTTGAAATTAGCAAACTGTGCTGTGGAAACTGACTGAAAATATAAATACATTTTGGCCTGACTCACACTGGCTTTAAAAGCAAAGGTCTTTTGTCCTTTAATAGTTTATATTTTTCATCCTTGGAGACAAGATGACGAGAACCGTGATGGCTCACGCGTCACTTTTCTGCTCTGAAATGGACAAAATTCTGGGCTAAATGTTTCGATGGCCAAACGGGTAAACTTACGGTGTGTAATAGTCTCAAAGATGGACGAGCTAAATGTAACAAACAAATAAACAAACAAACAAAAAGAGAATCAGACGAGTAATGTTCCTCTTCCGCCTGGTATAAGCATGAGTAATGAAAGGAAAGGAAATGTGTATATATATATATATATATATGTATATATATATATATATATGACATTTCATTACACATAAAACATAAAATAAAAATAAAAATAAATAAAAGAAGTCAGTTTATGTCTGTGAATTTTGCACAACGATGTTACATTTTTATTTTGTCTTCACCACAAATGTAGCTTTTTATTCTGTGGAGCAGAGGCGAGCTGTTTACGACGGAGAAACCGAGACGAGAATTAAAAAAAAAAAAAAAAGAAAGAAAGTTTGAGATATTGCATGTGAACTGTAAATGGCGTCACTCTTCAAGCGCGCCGCGGCATTGCCCTTGAGCTTTCACATTTGTGCTTCGACTGTTGCATCGGTGACTGTGTCCTGGCATCGCTGCCATACACCAAAATGGATTTCACATATGACATTATACATATTTAAGACACAACGGATCCATCTGATTCCACCCAATTAGCAGCCATCACATCACACGTACAGAATACGCGTCTCAAAGGCCGACCTGCCGTGAAATTTGTGTCTGTGCCGGGAAACAAAGTAGAATTATTTTTTTTTAATTTAAATTTTTTTTTTGCAAATGCGAGGTGCATAATGTGAGGAGGGGAGTGGCGGGGCAGACATTTGTGCTTGTCAGGTTATAAACTGGAGCCGGCGAGGCGGCACGAGGTCCACAGAGACAGCAGAGAGAGAGAAGGAGGGGAGAGCCCCAGACAGCAAACCCAGTATAGCAAATGGCCCTGCTAGAGGATGAGCAAGAAAAGAGGGGGTGGTGGTGAAGTTAGGCAAGAGCTGGTGGTGGGGAGGGGGGACTGTGTTCTGTGGATGAGAGGAGGTGAGGAGGAGAGGGAGAGAAAGAGAGAGTTATTTATAGCTGTGAATGGGTATGCTGTCCACAAGGACTGCTCTGAAGGGTATCCAAAGGAAAAGGGGCAACCAAGACAGGTTTCTCTCATTTGAATAAAAGGATGGAGGTGGAGATGGAGTCCGGAGGAATGATAATGGCATGGCAGGAGAAGAGGGAGGCAGAGATACAATTGTTATGCTTTAAATTTAGAGCGGCGGCGGCTGGGGGTGGGGTGCTAAGTCATCGTTTTCTCAATTTGTGTGATCGTTGTTGCGTTTTTTCCGTTTGGCCTTTGGAGTTAGGCGTTCACGGCAAGGCAGCAATAACAGGAAAATGTATTTCCAGCAGGAAGCACTGTAAAGGAAATGGACAGGAGTAGATTCAATAAGTGAAGAAGAGGGGGAGAGAGGGAGGAGCTAGACGAGGAATTAGGAGGAGGAAAAAAGGGAACAGTGTGCATCTGAGTGCGCTGTGTATGCGTGAGTGCGTGCATGTGTTTGTGCGCATGTGTGTGTGCGTTTCTCACTTGCTATTCCAGCTGCTCTCTCACTCGTTCTATTTTTAGCTTTGGAGGGGAGTTTGTGTGTGTGTGTGTGTGTGTGTGTGTGTGTGTGTGTGTGTGTGTGTGTGTGTGTGTGTGTGTGTGTGTGTGTGTGTGTGTGTGTGTGTGAAGTGGGGGTGGGGATGTGACAGCATCTCCATCCTGCTCCCCACCATCACACACACTCTCCTCCCCGCTCTGTCAGCCTCACCTTCACTCCTCATCTCGGGGAGGCTAAACGAGTGTGACCTAGCACCGGCACATACAGAGAAATGAGGGGTATTCCCTCCGAGTGCCAAAAAAGCCCAAACTATTCTCCCCATTCTATAAGTGCTGCTAATGAATATGGATGTTCTTCTTTCCTTGGGTGTTTTTTTATGATGATGCATTTTTGCACTGTTGTACTAATGCACTGCAGAAAACCAGCATTGTTCTCACTTCCATGAATCTGTGCAAAGCAGCAGCAGCCAGCAAACATCAAAGCTTTTACTATTTGAGCACGTTGTTCATTATAAGCTGCAAACGAATGGTAAAACCTCCACCCTAAAGCCCCATATTAGTGCATTTTAAAATCACTGTCACTCTTTGATCAGCTCTTGACAGATTCCCATCCCGCCTGGGGAGCTTTTCCATGGCGGTCCCAGTATCCAGGTCACATATCACCTACTTTATCCTGAAAACTGAAGATCCAGGCCACCTCCTCATCGTGGGGCCTGCCCCAAACTCTCTGTACCCGCTACAGCATAGAGACAACAGGATAGTGCAGTTTTCTCCATGTTTCAACATTCAGCGTCTCCAAACTCGGCTGAATTGCAGCAAAAGAATTGTTAAATGTTCATGAGCATTTCCTCACATGACTTCAATCCTGGTGGGGTGGGAAAAGGCTGAGAACCCACCATAATCGTGAGAAACTAAAGCACTGCAATCCAGTAATAATAATACCCAGCTCATCACTGAGCATCTCCCCCGGTGCACACAGATGAATCGTGTGTTTCACATGTTTCAGCTCGGCTCTCTGCTGAAGACGAGCTGTGAGGGACTTCATGCTGTCATGTCATGATTTCACACGTGCGTCTAATGGCTGTTTAACTTTGGCACCACTGAAAGCTTTTTCCTTTCTTTGCTCGAGCCCGCACAGGCACACAGGCCTAACGGTGCCGGCGAGCTGTACAGCACATGTTCTGTCTCATTAAATCTGCCGCATTTGCTTTCTTTTGCAAAAGTAACATGCATCCTTCATCTGTCAGGAGGAGATGGGGAGAGAAATGAGACAGATATTTCAGGGAGGGAGAGTGCCGACAGAGGATGGAAATTAAGAGGCAACTATCACACTCAGTTGGATTTAAACACACGGTATGTGGGAATGTAGCATTCACTACAGCACAGCAGATGGTGGGAGTGAAGTCATCTCACTCTCTGTTTTTCAAGCCTGGTTTAAACCAGTCTTGGTGATTGCTGTGTGTGTATTCTTACACATATGGGTGACAAATTAAAAGAATAACTGACAATAAAGACTCGCTTTAATACCTGTGAAGCCATTTAGCAACATCTCCTGCCCTGTGGATTGCTTTCTTGAAGGTTGACAATCTGGGATATCTCTGATTTGCAGTGACCCATCATGCTAAGTGGATACAACAGAGCATCACAGAGGCACTGGATCCCTTCACTGTAGGGCTCACAGATTCAGGATTTTTCTTTGATTTGTCACCCATCACTGTGTCTCACACTGATGATCACACCACAGCAATGTTTGCTTTAAAATAAAAAATAGTTTGGTCAGATTTCCCTCATTAAACAGTTAACTTCCAGCACTTCCACCGCATTCATTCAGTGTAATATCAGCGGTGACAGTTTTCCTTTTTGTCATCCACTGCGCCGATGCTCCCACGCGCTTCATTATTATACTTTTAAGCAAAGATCTTGGAGAGCCAGAGATATGGCACTTGATGAGCAAGGATGGTAGTAGAAGTATAATTTCCAAAGGGGAAAGAGCTCTTTAAAACCATCATTTGGAGCAAAGTCAGAAACTTTATAAGCATTTTTATCAGATTGGATTAGTGACTCTATACATGCAGTTTTTATGTCTTAGTGACCATTGTGATTAAAGCTTATTTAGGCAATGCTTCAAAGTAACTTTCCAAATAACAGCCCATTTCAATGTTGCTTCCAAGTGGCAAAACTTGCTGCTGGAAAGACTATTAGAGTATCCATGTAATCCAACTCACAAAGTTACAACCTCCAGTTACACCTTCCTCTGAAATGCCTCTCTTGTTAGCTTTCTCAAGTGCACAGTGTTGTATAGTGTGTGGTGTACACTGCAGCTCTATTACAGATACAGAATGACACACGCTAACGTGAACTGATTAGTCTGTGTGTCTGTGTTAAAAGCATCTCAATAAACACATATTTCATGTTGCTCTGTGTGTGTGTGTGTGTGTGTGTGTGTGTGTGTGTGTGTGTGTGTGTGTGTGTGTGTGTGTGTGTGTGTGTGTGTGTGTGTGTGTGTGTCTGAATTCATGTGGAAAAAGGTACTTCCTCTGAAAAGATTGCTTTAACTGACTGATATTGATTTGAATTGAACTGGCCACCTCATATCACGCCTGGACTCCATTTAAAAAGGTTTCCCGACCTTGCAACTGCTTAATAAGCGTCACAGCCAAATGGAGCGCAGCCATTCTTTGTAGTTCATTTAGTCTGGTGACCTCACGTAAATCCTAGGACAGCTCCACCCACCTTCAGCTGAAGAGGAGGTCTAATCAGCATATTACTGGAAATACCTTCAGTGAAGGTTTTTTTTTTGACATTTTTTAATTTTTTAATATGTCACAACCAAAATAACATGGAAGTATAATGATGGCTGAATTTGCTTCAGCTGCTTTGGTTTCTGGGCTCTGATCTTGAACGTGCTGGTTTAATATCACACTCACATGGCTAAGTGGGAGAGATGAACAGAACAGAGGATCTGTTGATGGCGTTGGCTGATATGTCTACTATGAAAGACTCATAATCAAGAGCCCAGATTCATGTTTTCTGTCAGTGTAGCTGGGAAAACACAACTACTTGATCACAAAGATGTTCCAATAGCAGATGTAGGATGTAGATTTTGTGAACTGTTTTTCATTGTTAATGGTAAACATAATACATGTTGGAATAAATGAAAGTTATATGAGAAAATAAATACCACTATGGAGGTCGCAACAGCTTCCCAAAAGTGAAGCCAAAATATTTCTGTGCTGCTGACATCAACTTCCATTAAATCCTGTGTTAAGTGGGGCATCGGCACAATGTCCCCAGTTACTACAGCGCAGACACTCACAAGTGCAAGATGGCAGCTTTTATTTCTGAGATAAGTTGGCTTCACTTTTGTACATAAAGAAGAAGTGTTGATGCATCATGCACCTTTATAGATATGCTATGGAGCTGTGATCAAAATCTTTTGAATTTTAGTGTCTAGTTGTCGTTCTTTAATGAGTTAAATGCTGGAGCCGCTTTAAAGCTGTCAGTGTATACTACTCCACTAGCAGAAACTCTGGAAAGTCAGTACAACTAAAGTTATTTTAGTACACCTTTGCCTTTTACACCTTTGTAAGTATTTAAACCAGTTATTTGAATATTTTTAGCACCATAGTTGTGGTGCAAAGTGCACAAAAAGATAAAACGGTCTTTACTTTTTCTGGAGTTCCTCGCGAGTCTATCCTTGGTCCCTGATTGTTCTGTAATAAGAAGCTAGTCTTGGGATGTATGACTGTGAGATTCCATTTTTATGTAACTCAACCAAACTGTAAAGCAAAATGAAAATGTCAGCACAGAAAAATTTCTCACAATATACAAATCTCCACATAGCATTATTAATGATGTCATGTAACACAACCAAAAATGCAGGCCTGTCATTAAAGGTTTTATTGAAGGAATGAAGTTTTATTTAAGAAGGGGTGTTTATTAAGCTGAGATTTCTTTTTCTCTCTTTTGGAGCCTCCATAAGGTCACGTTGCTCTAGATCTGCAGCCATTGTAGAAGAGACATCAACATATTACAGTTGTTTCAGAGCACTGCTCTCAGGCCAATCAATCAAATCTACCATATTACCTGAATCCTCATCTCCATTTAGAGCCTACCTGTTAATTGAACAACTGATATGGTGTGACTGGTTAACCCCATGACTGCTGCTTGAAAAATCCCTGTTGAGATCAGAACCTTTTAAATGACAAAGTCAATGCATCTCAGGCTTGCAAAGTTAGGGTTTTCCTATAGATCCACTCTGAACACTCAGCTTTATCTTTAGCACTGCCATACATTTTCCCCAAAGTTTTGTTTTTCATTTCCTCTTGCGCTGTTTACTTGTTTTGGAAAAGTGTTACGCATGTTCATTATTTATTATTAGTCTACACTTACGCTTGGCTGAACTTTCAAACAAGGAAGTTATCTAGCCACGAATGTCATAATCATAATTGTTAATTTGCTAAGTCGGACCCTGCAAAGCCACTTTGTCTAGTCGTCCCAATTAAGTTAAACCGAATGGAGGTTTTAATTGGAGGTTGCATCATCTATATTACATATTTAAAATCCCATTAATATTCTGTTTTACTTGCATTGCTATTTTGCTCTTATAGCATCCCCAGTGAGATAATTAAAGCTCTAATTTATCACAGACGCTAAACAGAACTTTTCTGGGTGAGCCATTTATCCAAACACTTGATGTAAACCTAGCCCTAGACTAAAAGGACACACATCTTCCAATGCAAAAGTAAGTAAGTTTAAGTCTAGAACTAGGCTTAATTCTTGTCAGGTAAACTGAGCCTAAATATGTGAACTTTAATCCAAGCGAAGATGTCAGCTGTTCAGTTTGGCTTAATGCTAACACAACATTTGGGCTCAGAGGCCGATGCTGAATAACATACCAGCGTGCAGCAATAGACACAAGTGATTGCACTAATGTATTTAAAAATGACATACCTGCAGGGAGTTTAATGTGAGTCAGCAGTTTGGGAAAGACAACATTAAAGAGTGATTTTATGTCGTCCTATCAAGTAATGAGCTGAATACATCCCGAGCATAGAAATTACACTTAATGACAGTGCCATTACATGAGCATATGACTGCTGTTTCCTGCAAACAAATTAAGTATTATTAGTGAAATAAGGTGTGAGATATGTAGACTGTCCAAAAAAAAAGAAGAAGAAGAGGACAGCCGTTTAAATTTAGCTTCAGCTCAGCTGGTGCGTCTGATGTGCCTACGTCTGAATCATCGCAGCTGGAAGGTTTCGCTGTGATTTTTTTCCAAGAGGTCGCAGTAAACTGAGAAAAAAATCAGCAAGAAGAGCCAAAAGTGGGCCAAGCAATGGGGGGTAAGGTCATTTTCCAGAGCTCTACCAACTGCTGTGTTAACCTGGCAAGCACTTAGAGATCCAGATACATGGCGGATAGTTAAACGAAAAGATCTTTCTGCGTTTTTGCTAATACCCTGCAATAAAATACACGTTATTTCATTACATATTACATTTTTTTCCAGTCTTTCAAGCATTTGTGCCTCAGGATGTTCAACTAAAATGAATAAAAACTTATATGATGTTAAAGTATTGCTGAGCTTGCGTATAAGCAGCAGATAAACAGCAGGCAGCGTCCATCTTACCGTAGTATCGGCTCGCCCTCCAGGCCCTGACGGCACAGTGTAGGACTCCATCCAACCACAGCAGCAACCAGCTGATGCAGAAGCCCAGTAGCAGTCCCAGCATTAAGTCCATCTCCTGCTTGGTCACACTGTCACTCACAAAGTAGTTCTCTGAAGAGTCCACCAAGGAATGGTCTCCATCGTATGGGATTACATAGTGGACATGATGCCTGGGGGCGAGGGCAGACAGGGCAAAGTGATGGAAGAGTTAATTATGCTCTATGTTTGCATCTTATATAACCCTTCTAACTAGGGGGGGGTGTCTGGAGATTTCTAAATTATGATAAGATTGCACAAATCCGCACTTTGCTGTTAACCCCAGAAGCCTTCTCAGGGAACCCATGGGTATCTCCGGGCTGCACTTTAGGCAGAAAAATTCATGGCTGAGTTGTGATTTTTAAATTTGGAGAAGCAGCTCAAGGACTGAACACAGAAGGGTTTCTGCCTCTCTCAGTGACGATAGTTGAAGTGCCTCTAAGCAAGGCATTTACTCCCATATTCTACCAGCTCAATAAATGCCTTCCTGAGCAAATAGGACAGGTATATAATGCAAACTGTACTGGGGGTTCTGGTGTGATCTTGTAAACATCAGTTTGTTTGTTTTTTCACTTTACTTTAGAATTAAAAGTGTAATTTAAAGCCAAACCAGCTCCTGTTAGAAAGTCTCTTTAATTTGCTCCAAATAAGAGAAGCAAGAAAGAAGGCAATTTTATTCCTTTACCACAAATTCACAGGGTGCCCGATTGCTACTAAACAGGTGTTCACATCTCACAGGGGAACGCATGGAAATGTTCCACCCATAATGCACAGAGAGGAAGAGGACAGCTTATGCTGCATTACAAGTAAATATATATAGAGAGAGAGATAGATGGAGAAATAGAGAGATAGACAGATACCAGTGTATATGTGTATATATATATACATGTGGAGAGAGAGAGAGAGAGAGTGTACACACACACACACACACATATATATATATATATATATATATATATATATATATATATATATATATATATATATATATATATATACAGATACACACAGTGGGATCTGAATAAAGAATAAAAGAACATCCATAAAGCTCTGCACATCCACTACTGTAGCAAGTAACTAGCTATGGCTATCACATTGCCTCATTGTCCAGAACTGCCCTCCCCGCCACTGTAAAATAGATCCACTTGATGTGAAAGCCTCACTATACAGGTATTACCTGGCCTCCTGGGAGGGGATGAAGGCGTTTTCAATATAACAACACAGGCAGCTGTCTGACAAACACGGTGAAGGAACGCAGTGGGAGCTGAGAGATTTACCTGTTGGAAGTGAGTCCAGATGCACTCACACTCTTTGGGACATTACTTTGATAGCAGGCATGGACCGAAGGAGGTTTGTGAAGACCTGCTAGACTAAAGACATGCTGCAGCAATTTAAAATAGCTTCTAACTTCTGTAAATCTGAATGGCTTGCAACTGTTTGATTAGATTTATTTGTCTCTGACATTACTATAGTTAAGACTGTTAAAAGTGCGTTAAAAGTTAAGGTATGACTCTGTTCTCTGTATCATGAGCAGCTACAGACAAACACAAATTTGAACTTCATTAATGTAAATTCCACCCACGCTGTGTGACTGACAGATAATCTCTGGACACTGCGCTGTCATCTTGCAGATGAGCACCTGAAGCATCTTGCTAAAGAAGTATGACCACATGGGGGATCAAAGCAGCCTCTGAAGTCCATTAACAGGGAAACATCTAAAAAAAAATGCTAAGCAATGTGTAATGATAACCCAAAATGTCTATCCAGATTCATTTCTTTCCCCTGAAGAAGGACCTTGCTTAAATACTTGTAAGTTTCTTGTAGCACATAAGTTTTCTTGTGCACCTTTTTTCCCTCCCCCAATATAAAAAAAAAATCAGGTCAAGAATTTTGTGTCTAAACACGCGCAGTCCACTCCTGTATCTTCCCCGTCACGGATGCAGCTGTTGTAAGGCCAGGCTTGAGCCCATCATAGATCCTACAACCACATCCAAAACAGAGCATGAGCACTGCCAAATAAAATGACACTGGCTGTGTCCTCAAGCCTGATAAGGTGAGCACTGTGGGCGTTCCGACACCTCCACGCCTCATGCATGGAAGGGCAAGCAGGCGAAGCCAACGCTCTGCTCTATTCATCCACGTATCCCACGTTTCTGCTGTTTGTGTGAAAACAGATGACTGGCTCTCATTCAGGAGTATTTCCAGGTCAGTGAAAGACACTGTGGTTACCTGAGCACTAGCAGGAGGAGCAGAGGTTTTACTGTGCATACTGTTCATTAGCATGGAGGTTTATTTGATCACTTATGTGAGAAGGTTTTTTTTTTTTTAATTATTATTCTTTTTGCATTACTTTAAAAGAAATCCCTTTGGCCTCTCTCAGCAGTAGCAAACATGACATGCCTGTCTAAATATTCCAGGAAAAAAAGCCCATCAGTGATGCATCATCTCATCTCAGAGCTGTACCCAAACATGCATTTTTTTTTTTTTAATTTTTGGCCTTGAGTAAACTATATCACATCACATGTATTAGACGCCTTTCAAAACTTTGACTTGGACAAGCATAATATAATTGCCTATGATTGATGATGACCCATTTCTGGATTTAGAGGCTAAGAAAACACACACACACACACACTGTGGAACTGCCCTCTTAATGCTGCTAATGAACTGCTAACACATCAGCCCCCTCACTGCAGCATGAACACTATGGGCTGCTGTTTTCTTTGAGTGTGCATCTGTTCAGCTTGCACCAATATGAATAGTGAAAATTCTCCCGTCTAAAGCCTCTGTGTGTTCTTCTAGCTGCTTGTCTGCAGAGCACAGACCAATCAGGATCCAACATGAGGACACTATAGGTGTGCACCCGTTTGTAAAATAGGAGTCTTACTTTAAATCCTGCTCTAATATTGTTGCCATACCCTAAGGCACTGAGGAGAGTTAGGAGGAAGAAGAAAGAAACACAACACAGTGCCATGGCTCACCCATATATCTAGCCTGTGTCATATTAAGTGCTTAATGATGATGGAAAACACGTAATAATGCTCATTAAATCCAAATTAATACATTAATGAGTGTCATGCTGTTGTTTTTCCACACTTCAATCTCCGCTCTCACCGTGACAGCAAACAGGTAGGCTGGTGAGCAGCCAGCTCCCTCAGCCCTGTAGCACTTCCTAAGCCATAACCACCTCACTTCGGCACTTAGGATCATAATTGCCCCAGCAGGTTATATTCTTGCCGTGTAGGCCTGCGTGTGAATAGCACGGCGCACTTGATGCTCAGATTGTTTTTGAAACGGCCTCACATCGCTCGTAGTTCATTACCTATTTATGGCTCCGACATACACCTTCGTGTATGGAGCAAAATCAGAAATCCTCACCGCCACCGGTGGTATAAAAAAAGAAATAGAAAAAAGCAGCACACGGCGATCAAACGTGAGATCGAGCGAATAATAAAGGGTCTGACAGTCGCTATGTAGCCTGTGAGAGCGCCGACAGGTTTGGCTTCACCGCCGGAAATCTTCGAGGCCTCTTCAGCAATTAAGAATGGACGACTAAAGAAGAGAACACACACGCGCGCGCACACACACCATGAAGCACACCATGTAGCACACCATGTTTAACCCGAATATCGTGCTGGATGATGGCATTTACCTTCCACAGTTGCAATGACAGACGCGGTCCTCCCCTCGTAGATGCGGTAAGATGTAGTTGTGAAAGCGATCCAGTAGTGCGTTCATGTCCATTAAACAGGCTATCGCCTGCAAAGAACCATTCCAGTCAGCTGGGACATGTCAAGCAATAGGCTAGGCTATTACCACAGACAGCGAATAATTCTTTTCATTAGGTGCTATTAGGATAAATAACAGCAGGCTATAAAGACCACAGAGACATGAGTGAAAATAGTCTTGGCAGATCCTCCCGATTCTAAGAGGGGGGACTCTTGCCTCAAACGGACTTAGATTATTTATTTATGACGGCAGGTAATTATAGGTAGGCTAACCTACTTCCTCGTGTCAGTGATAGGCCTGCTGTAGTTTCTTGAAAATGTGATAGGCCTACATTTTTGAGGCATTTCTGTCAAATCGGGAGGCTCTCAGCCCCAGTGAGGAAATAAGATCGTGGCCGAGGGAGGTGAAGGTGTCTTACCATTACAACTGAAGCACCAAGAATCATAAAAATCATGGTGGTTGTGATCATATGCATCAAAACTTCCAAACTGGCCGCCGTCCTGTTGCCCGGGGTTCTACCCGCGGCGGTGGAGACGCTCCGGCTGGGCTCTGGGCGCTCTGTCCCGGCAGGAGCCGCTCATGGAGCCGCCGCCGCCGCTCCTGGCTCCCCGTCCCTTCAAACTGCCCGGTCTCCCTCCGTCCCCTCCTACACACGGCAAGCCGCTAGCCTTCACTGCGCCCTCTCCATCCAAGTATCCTGATCTCCCCCCACCCCCCCACGGTAGGTCGGATGCGGCTGCCGCTCGATCCAAGAAGGCAGTCTTCTCCTAATTACCGATGCAAAAGTGATCCGTTCCTTCACTCGCGTCTCTAGCTGTATCCCAGTTTAAAGAAACCATAAAGAAAATGAATGAAGGATTCCCCTGATATCCTCTACGGAGTGCCCCGGTATCCTCTCTCCCTCCTTTCCTAAGTTATTCCACACCGGTTCTGCGCTTCAGATTAATGCCGGTGAATCCTGTCCTCCATGGGAGAAGACGGTCGATTTCTTTTGCCTGGACGTTTCAAAGAGCTGCACCAACTCCTCTCACGGCCATCGCCCTCGTCTTTCTCGGAACGCTTGGCAACATCGACACGGGGTCCACACAGCTCCAGTCGGGAACTAGACCCACCCTGCGCCCCGAGTCCACTCCGTATCCAGCAACGGCAGCTGCATCAACGCCCGGAGCCAGGATTATCCCATCCTGGCTTCCAGCAGCTACACGAGCATCCACTCCCACCTCTAGTGCATGCGCGCACGCACGCTTTCGCGTTCGCGCGTCTATGCGCGCGAGATAGTGTGTGTATAGTGGGCGGTGTGAGAGGGAAGAACTGCAAGCCCGTTTTAAGGCAAAGGCCTGTAGGCTCGTTATTTACAGGACACCGGCAGAGGCACCGATGGCACTCGTCATCATGATTTAACCTGCTTTATCCCCACAGTAACCCCCCAACCCTAACACACACACGCCTGCCTTGTGTTCTACTTCTCCTCCAGACACTGCTGCTCCTCTGTTTCTGACTCTGCACCATTTCTGCTCACAACATGCCGCTTGTTACATTTCCAAAATGAGCCTAAGGTTAAAACTTGATTTGGGGTGTCATTTGGATTACTTATTTAGGCTACAGTGGAAAGTGTGGAAATTCAGAAAATGTCAAAACTTCTGCAAAATAGTGATAATATTCTACTGGTGGAAATAATAAAGGCCAGTGGTTTCAAAGACTAGTTCTAGTGTGGCATGACATCTGTACCATGGCTCACTGAGCTCACTGAGTTAACATCCTGTTTGATGTATTATTTGAAAGCGTCTGCTCTTATTGTCTCCATGGTAAAAGTTTAAAGTTGCCATATAGAATACAGAAATGAGAGGTGGAACTTGCAAGTATGCAAACCATCAAATCAAAGGAAATATATAACTGTCATATCCCAGCCTGCAGCTCAAATATGTATATCCAGATTTCCTGTATCCCTCAAGTACTTCCCCGAATAGTCTGTATCGCCAACCTAGGTACCAGAGAAACAACAAACTGACAGAAAAATGTGTCATAAAAACCAAGTAATCACTCCAGGGAAGGGTGGCTGTTTCAGCACCATGGACAGCAATCATCCCAAGTAAAGTAGTGAAATGGACTTAACCGTTGTACAGTATTCCAATTTTCTATGCATGCCCAAATAAAATCTAAAATACAAATACTGTAAAAAAAAAATAATCACTAACCACTGTACTCATACCCTTTGTCTCTGGTGGAGCAGATTTTAAAAACATCTGCTGTAGTCACCCACAGGCACACTCCTGCTAGTGTTACTTCATTTCGACCTCGCCCCTCATGAAGAAACTGCAACCAAGCTGGGCACCAGTGTAGCAGGCTCTAATTAAAATCTACAGGGGGTAGAATGGGGGTAATGTAAACATTTAACTGTAAAAAAAAAAAAAAGGACTTGAAGCCTGAATGGTCACGATTATGAGTGCAGTTGCAAACATGAAGCTGAATGCAAATTTACTACAACTGAAAAATATTTAAGTGGCCATCCCATCCATTATCAGGCAAGTAAATCAACCTTCAACTGGATTAAAATAAAAGGACACAACTATAATGATAATATGATAAAGCTCCCTCTTTGTAGCAGTGGATGCTGTGGTGATCAAGTTTAAATTCAACAAACTACAGAGAAGAAGAAGAAGAAGTGGTGGCTTGTGGGTCATAGCCATGGTTTGCAGATGTTATCCATGCAAACAACCTTATGTCATGTCAAAAAAGCCTTTGAGCAAGGCAGTGAAGCTGACAGAGATGGTATGCTCTCTAAAAGAAGACCATAGACTTGGTCCTTTCTCCTTCTCCCTTATCTTTCCTGCTTGGCTTCTCATGTCTTTTGTATAGTCTCGCTTATTCTCTAACCCTAAGAGAGTCTCCCAGACTTGTTCTCTAAAAACCTAAAGAAGAATTATGGATTTGATCAACTGGTCCCTTAACGAAACTGACAACTCCTGGGCTTGGGAGAGCCCGATTGTCCTGCGGAGATGTTTGCTGCTGGATACTTGATGGTCGGTTGCGTCGTGTGTCTGGCGACACTCTCGATGGAGGACATTGAATGACATCTACCAATTCGGAACCACGATAACAGAGTTCTGGCTGATTGGAGCTGGCTTGGACCTGGCTTATCGAAGAACAAGAAGCGGCTACAGCTGTTCAAAATCCCACAAGGCTGGCCGACATGATAGACGATGGGCAGGGCTGTGAGTACTCAGACTGTGTTTTTGAACGCAATATGGACAAGATCTTGGAGAAGCTCATGGCTCTGCTATATGGATAACATCTTGAAGAAGAACAACGGGAATTGAGAGACTTGATGACCAGTGACGAACATTAGACCTACTGTAAAACTGGAAGCAGTTTGTTCACACTAACCAAAACAACTACCATCTTCATCTCATGCGGCCCCCCTGGCGCCAGCTGGATGCTCAAGGCAAAAGCTGACGGGAATAACAAAATTCTCCCTTAGATAATAAGACTGTGTTGTGACTCTCTCCCTCCTCATTCAAGGCCACCCGCGTCGACCGAAGACTGTTGACTTTTGCTTAACCGGGTGAAGGGACACTTTCTCTCGGCTGAACACGGAACACACACACATACGCATGTACACTGACACAGACCTACACTCACCCCCCCACCCCCTCCAAACGTCTTCGAAGCTTATGTCTTCTATGTTGTGAGATATGCTGATTCATGTGCTATGTGCTGAGGTGGGGTTTTTTTCTGTTCTCAAACTGATCTCCCTGTTGGAGCTCAGTCTGGGGGGAGTTATTTTTTCTCCTCGTCTTTCCTCATGTCGTGCATTTTCCATTGTTATACCTCTCTGACCTGTCTTCCCCATGTCATGTTGTAATGTATGTATGGTCGGAAGGGTAAGATGGTGCTGGCAAAGGTCGGCAGCCTTAACCCAACAAATTTCCCACGCGTGGGACTAATAAAGGTTATCTTATCTTATCTTATCTTATCTTAGTCATAAATGTAAAATTGTGAGGTCAGCTGAAAATGGCCTTTCTTTCACATGATGTTGTGATATCAACTCAAAAATAGAAACTCTTATCATAAAACACGATGTGCCTTGCTGACACACACACACACACACACACACACACACACACACACACACACACACACACACACACACACACACACACACACGTGCACATACAGTACAGAGTCGTTGTCCTTTGAGTCAAACGTGGCTGACGGCTCCTCTGTTTCACTCAGGTAACGGGCGCTGATTGCTGCACACGCACAAGCACGCGGATAGCCTGTAGGCCATTACA
This sequence comes from Pelmatolapia mariae, assembly GCF_036321145.2. Taxonomy (NCBI): domain Eukaryota; kingdom Metazoa; phylum Chordata; class Actinopteri; order Cichliformes; family Cichlidae; genus Pelmatolapia; species Pelmatolapia mariae. The sequence continues at coordinate 36,097,736 of NC_086244.1, read as the reverse complement.
TCTGTTCACACAATGCCAGCACTTACCCATGATAATCCCCCCACACACAGAGCCAAATATCACAGCAGACGTATGGCTCCTTTATGTTTTTTCTTGTCTCGTTTTTTGGAAATAAAAAAAAGTTTTATGCAGTTTTATGTCTCGAGGCTATTTTCTTTATCTGTGTCTGTTTTTGTTGATGTTGTTTTTCTTAACGTTGCAAACATCCTGTTTATTACTTTTCAGCCCACTCCTCCTCCGCCTTATATTCGTCAACTGCATGGAGTCATTAAAATGAGTAGGTCGTGAGTAGCCTTAGAAGACGTTAAGAAGGTGGAAGGTGGTGAATTTAAAGACCACGAGATAGATAGAAAGAAAGAGAGATAGATACTGGAGTCTTGCCATTTATTTTTTTTTCTTGTTGTTTGTTTACTTTGTTTAAATGAAGCAAATTTGCTGCTACAGCAAGCCTTTTTAATCGCATTTACGGTTTGGCTCATTTCTCCTTCCGTACGTTTTGACGTACACGGATATACGTACGCGGAACCTCAGTTGTAAACAAAAACGGACAATCACAACTTTCCTTTTCTGGGCTAGAACATAATAAAAACAAAAACTGGTTTATCTCGTCAATCAGAGTTTTTTAAAGGTAAGTGTCAGCACGATAACTATGTTAAGTTACTCGGTGTGTCATGATGTAGTGATAAAGACAAGAGATGATTTGTTATGTAATCTCTCCAGCTGTTGAGTACTCTGCACTTAGCCGCTAATGCTAGCTAACAGCTAAGCTGTCGCCGAAAACGCTTCGTTTGAGCTAAGTAGATAGCGAGTAACTTCGTACCCACTTAAGTTTCTACGTGTTTATTGGTTAACTTCCATACTGCTGACTAATTGGCTACATTTAAGAAAGCAAAGTAAAATTATTTAGCTTCAGTACAAACAAAGGAAGTAAAAAAAAAGAAAACTATTGGACGTTTATATCTAAAATGTACCGCGTTTTAGACGTGGTGCGTTTTCTCTAAAGTGTATCACGGCTTATGTTTACAGGCCAAGAAAAATAAACAATTAAATAAAAAAAAAAAAAAAAAAATACAAAGCCGGGTTAGGGGATGTCCTTCAAAGAAAAATCCAGAAAGTTTCGAAATTGAAATTGTTAATTTTCAAGAAAAAACAAAATATTATTTGACAGAATTAAAGTCACAAAACGTCATAAATTATCTGAGATAATACTGACAGATTTATATATATTAAAGAAATGGAAAAGAAAAAGTTTATGCTGCTTTTTTGAAGTAAAGGTACACTACTGTGAAAATGTCTTGAGCCTCCCCTCATTTCTTTCTATTTTGCTTTCATACAGTCAGACTGTCTGAAAGTTTGTCAGTCACATAACATAACAGAACCGATAGATTTTGGTCCCAAACAAACTGCCGCACTGTAAAAGCATACGTCAATAGAAAAGCACATAGGGGAACACTATTAGTCATGGACTGGCCTCCCCAGAGCCCAGGCCTGAACATTATTGAAGCAGTGTGGGATCACAAACGCCAAAGAAGAGCTTTGAATGTCCTTCAAGAAACTATATATATATATATATATATATATATATATATATATATATATATATATATATATATATATTTAGATATATTTGATCTAGAATGATCTAATATGCCGTCTGGTTGAAATATTAGAAAAACTACTATTTCTCTGTCTTTTTTCTTTAAAAAAAAAAAAAAAAAGGTTACAGACGTGTGGTAGTCTTTCATGAAGCGCCTGCTCACTGCCACAGGGAGACGCACTGTGGTGTTGTAGGCCTGCAGACACGAGTGCAGTCAACATGTCGAGGAAACAGACGCACAAATCTGTGCGGAGCAATAAAAAGAGTGAATTGGAGCGCAAGAGGGATGAAAGGGCAGTGCGCCGGGCCATAGCAAAAGACCGCAAGAACCGCCCTCAGGATGGCGATGAAGGTGCAGAGTTTGTCAGTTTCTCCAATCAGCTGCAAGCACTGGGGCTCAAGCTGAGAGAAGTCCCTGGAGATGGGTAAGAGCCAGAATATCAGACCTGCTCTCTCTGTGTGGTCCTGCATAAACTGATTTTTCATTTATTTCAAAGTGATCAAAATATTATGTGAACTTATTATGTGAACGCCAGTGTTGAGTCTGTAAGTTGCATTAGCTTATTGCTGTATTAAAAATAGTTTTGACTCAGAGGGAATCGTGTCTAGTAGATGAGGCTTAGTATCACAATGTAGGTACATAGGAGATTGTTCATATCCTATAACTTGGCCAACCACATCCCATGTGGTGATATCTTGAAAAATGATTCTGGCTTTAGATTGGAGCACCTGGACTTGTTTTTAATTTATTTGGATGCGGTTTTTAAAAGAGCTTAAATGTATTAAATCTGTTCTAAAAATGCCCTGTCTTTATCCTTTACATAATCAGTTATGAGGGCTCAAAAATGCTTGGAAAAAAATAAGGCTGAGCAGCTCTCTTTGATTTAAAAATTCGAACAACTTTTAACTTCATTTTGGTAAAGATTTTATATTAAACCCTTCAACCACAGGCAGTCATTTGTCATTTCCTTTTGTCCTTTAGGAATTGTCTGTTCAGAGCTCTAGGCGACCAGTTAGAGGGTCACTCCCGGGGCCACCTGCGTCTTCGCCAGGAAACTGTTGATTATATGACATCCCATCGACAAGACTTTGAGCCCTTTGTTGAGGATGACGTTCCCTTTGCACAACACTGTAAGAAAAACAAACAAACAAGCGGATAACATTGGCTTCATACGCCAAGAAAACAATGTGATTAGCTAGACTTACTCTAATTCGCAATCCACAATCTATAATGGTACCTACGCTATATTGCCAAAAGTATTTGCCTTCACACCTATACAAACTTGACTGACATCCCACTCTTAATCCATAGTGTTTAAAATGGTGTCGGCACATCCTTTACAGCTATAACAGCTTCAACTCTTCTGGGAAGAGTTTAGAAGTGTTTACGGCAGTTTTTGACCATTCTTCCAGAAGTACATTTGTCAGGTCAGACACTGATGTTGGACGAGAAGGCCTGGCTCACAGTTTCCACTCTAATTCATCCCAAAGGTTTTCTGTTGAGTTGAGGTCAGGACTCTGTACAGGCCAGTCAAGTTCTTTCACACCAAACTTGGAAGAGAAACTTGGAAGAAAGCAAACACATGGCAAGGACAGCTTTAGTCATTTTAACAGACAGACTTTAAGAGTCATGTGTTGAAAGTTCAAGAGAGCAGTTGTGGCAGTAACAACTCTGTGCTTCTTTTCCGTGCAGTGGCCAATCTTTCTCAGCCTGGTACTTTTGCTGGCAATGATGCCATTGTGGCGTTTGCTCGCAGTCAACAGGTGAAAGTGGTTATCCATCAGCTCAACACTCCACTGTGGGAGGTAGGAGCAGACACTTTCAAATTATGTCTCCTGATCTTGTGCTCTAATATAATTTGTTATATGATGTCTCTGTGGCACACCACGCTGTTTATATGTTGTGTTTTTGTTGCAGATCAACGGTTCAGAGAAGCAGGTGTGCCGAGAGCTGCACATTGCCTACCGCTATGGAGACCATTATGACAGCGTGAGACGGACAGGAGACAACTCTGAGAGTCCTGCTCAGCTCCGCATAGAGGTGTGGTGTCCTACCAGACCAGTACTTAAAGAACAGTTAGCTCTCATCTAGCATGCGTCTTTATATGTCAACACTGCACCCAATGAGCCGTCTTCTACTAGATTTTTTCTGATGTTTTTCTTGTCATTGTTATTCCCAGAATATGCAGAATTCACATGGACAGCAGCGTGAGTTTGGGGACGGTCAGAGAGACAGGCACAAAAAGTCTTCTCCTACAGCGTCAGAGGAGGACAACGTGATCCTGAGCTCCATCAAGAATCGAGGGATCCAGGGTTAGAAGTTACATTTAAATTATTAGCTGTTGGAACAAGTAGACTTCTGTGAGGGAAAGCAACATAATCATCAGAATCATGAATGCTTTGGATTTTTTTCACAGCTAGTTGTTGTGTTGATCACATAAACATCCCAGCATTGAACTGAGACTCTTAGCATGACACTAACAGAAACAGATCTGATTGTATTTGCATGTTTATATCTTTTTTGCCTCAGGTGATGAGGAAAACTTACTCCAACTGAGTGCAGCGACAATCAACGCCGAGTGGCTTGTTGGCTCTGCGGTGGGCCAGTCCTGCCAGGGCCAGTGTGCCTCTGGATCCTGTTCAGCCTGCAGAGCTGCAGCCGCTCACTGCAGTGATCCCACCCAGACAGCAGAGGGCAGCAACGTTCAAAAATCCAAGGTTGTGGACACAAGTTTCCTGCTAATTATTTGCATTATAAAGGAGCCTGTCTAGATAAATCAATATTTTATACTTCACATTATACATGAAATTGATTCACATTGGTGTTCCTAACTTGTGAAATATCTTTTTGCAGCATTGGTCATGCTTTAGCAGTTTTAAACTTTACTCAATGAGGATAACTGACTTTTTCTTTTTTTTCGGTCACCCCTAGGTCTCCAACAAGCAGAGGAAAGAGCAGCAGCGGCTCGAGAAAAAAAAGCGTCAGGAGGAGCGGCATCGACAGAAGTTCCTCCAGAGTAAAGGAAGCCAGGACCAGAACCAAAACCTGCCAGACGCTGTTACTTTAGTACCAGCTCTGAACACTCTCAGCATATAGACTGGAGCATGGCCAAAAATACCTTCTGCTACTCTTGCTACCGGTGGCTGTCCACAAAGTTTTGCACATAGTCAAAATTTCAGTCACATTGGATAACTTTTCCTAAGGAGAACCCTCTAGCATCTTCGCAAAGAGTTTAACGGTGCCTGCAAACTGGTGTGTGTGTGTGTGAGAGAGATGGGCGAATGTTGTAAGAGACGAGCGAAAGCGCATGAGTATCAGTATTTCTGTTGGGATTTTGATTTCGTTCCATCCATTCCGGGTGTTGGTGTATGTAGAAACTGCTCATATGTGGTTTAAGTACTACGTTATCTAGCTCCTTTCTATGCTGGACATCGGGCTTTTCATGACTACCACACAGACAATCTTGCACAGCCAGGCTTTTTGATTTGCCACAGACTTGAGTTTATTCTGATGTTCGTTCTGTCTGTGATCGAAGAATGAATTCAGTATTGGGGGGGGGCAGGCAGACGAAAGGATTGTTATACACAGTGTGTGTAAGGAACGTGGCAATAAATAATAATAAATCAGATTTACCTTTTTTAATTCCTGTGTGAACCCGGTAGTACGCTATGTACTATCCAGGGTGACGAGCTGTTTAAATTAAAGGTTTATGAGTCAAAGTAAGTTCCTGACATTTTCATTAAGTAATGTGTTTAAAGGTAGTATTGAATTATTTTTTTTTTAATTAATATGGCATTAAGACAAATGATTACATCATTTTAACAGACACAAAGGAAGGATGCTGACAGCTGCTCCCTTATTCACCACAGCGGGTAGAAAATGTGCTGACACTTATACATCACCTTTCTGCTCTGAGCTTTTTACTACAAGGGTAGTTTTTCTCTTTACTTTGTGTAACCCTCACACAGGTGCATCAGAGGACACAGGGGGTCCAATATCTTGCTGAAGGATACCTCAACATTTGTCTCTCCTCCAGGAAGCATACTGAAGATTGTTTGCTTCTTAACAAAATGTGTAAACCACTACACTGTGAAGCCTTTACAGAAGCTTCTCGATATTATAAAGCAAATGCAGAAATCCTGTATTTAATTTGGTTTCTTGACATTTTCCCACCCCATGTCACTGTCAAGGATCCCACTAATTTGTGCATAATGCTGTAATTTAGTTAGCCAACAACAGTAATCTGTCACCGGATATTTGTGATAAATGATCTTGCACTCAGTAAAGCTGCTGCCAATAAACGAGTCTAGTATACAGGGACATGCACGTGTTGATATGTTATTATGGATACTAACTAGCCTAATCTCATTATGTTTAATATTCCTTCAACCTTGTGTACACTGAATGTTTAAAAAGGGAAGCTATTAAATTACTTCCTGTCACGAACTCAAGTATTCCCTGAGAGCCAAAAGGTCAGATTTAGACTGCGTTTGTTTCTCCGTTTCAGCTTTTTTCTATTACCTGTGTGATATTGGTGAGAGGAGATCCCCTTAAAATTGTCATCTGAGGCAGACAGCTCAACTCACCAGATGTTCTTCTGTTTGTGAGCGGCAGCCAATCAGATGGAAGCTGGTTTAACGGGAGAAGTGCTAAAGCTACTAGCTTCAGCTGAACAGTACATGAACTGAGGGACTGAACTGTAAGAGTATTGTGTAAACAAGCACACCAAGGCCCCCTTGTAGGAGGATATAGCTAACTAAGGCTGCTGTGCCTTATAGGAAAGAAGAAACTGGTGTGTTTTATGATTTTAAATTAGAATAAAATATAATCAGCAAAATAAGTGAGTGGATATCAGACCAAGTTTAAAAAAGAAAGGGAAATATTAATAAGAGTTCAATCAAATTAACACTACAATATAAGAAAAGTTCAATTTATTAAAACCGCTTTAAAAAATTACATTAATTGAAGTCATGCTGGAGCTCATAAAGATGAGTCTGGCTTCAAACAACAAACTATGTACATTTTTCCAAACACACTGTTCAGCTGGAAGAGAGCTTGAAGAATCAGGTCGATGTAAACTTACAAAATGAGCTCGTGACAAAATATTAAACGCTAATGCTATAATATCATTAGCACTTACAGCCAACAGACTAAATAATGTCACGTGATATTTAATCTGCCTGTCCTACCAAACCACGTGAGGCAACAAAAGCTGTTTTATTGTGTTCAACTTTCCGTTTGTGAAAAGATGATGTATTGTGTCGTGTTTTTACACTGGAATAAGGTGTACAGTGGTAAACTGTGTGCTGCAAATTGAGATTCATGGGCGCATTTGGAACGCGGCAAGAAGAAAAGTCCTAAGGTTGCTTCTTAGTCCTGTTAGCCTCATGAGCCAAGATGGAATCTGACCGAGGGATCAGTAGCTCCTAAAAGTCCTGTCGGATGTTCTCCTTGTTTTCGTCTCCCTGCTGTTGCCGGAGTTGAGTGACTTCGTTTTCCAGCTGAACGATTGCCCGCTCGATCTCATAGTTCTTACTGACCAGTGACACCCAGCTGTTGAGGGCACAAATACAGATGTTAAAACAGAGGGAAAACTTCTGTGCGTCAATGATACAAACGTAAACTCTTCCAACAACATACTTAGACTCCAGCTCTCTGAGTTTGGCTCCTGCTGCCAACTGATCATTCTTACGCTGCCAGTTCAAATCCTGAATTTGCTTCCTGTGTGGCAGAACAAACACACCAACAGGTAAATATTAAAAACACATTAAACACCGTGTTGTGGAGCAAAAAGTCTGAGGCAATGAACTCACCTGAATTTGTGAAGTTCCTTTTGTGCCATCTCGATCATGAAGGCCAAGTTGCTGAAGAAAAAAATCAAACACGACACGTGTTAGCAGTATTTCCCCACAGACATCAACACTGTGCAGACTGGATCTGGAGACTGTACGCACTCGTTGTAGGCCTTCCATGCGTTGGTTCCATAATGCGACATGAGCTCCAGGTTCTCGATACGGACCGCCTGGTGCTCCAGCTGGGCCATCGAGTTGTTCACACACTCCTGCCATGCTGTAATGTCATTCTTCTGTCCTGATGAGGGTGCCGGCAACTCATACCTCAATGAGGAAAACATTTATTAAAATACTGGTGATCACCAGTGCTACCCCTCTGCCTAGTAGACACGCCGATGGTATCAACTTGAAAATCCTACATCGCTGGGTTCTTCAATTATCGCTCTCACAAGGTTTTCAGAAAACTTGACCTCTGAACTTGAGGTTGCGGTCACCGAGAACTCATCTGAGATTTTTAGTAGATGCACCTATGATAGCGTCTGTAGCTGCTATGTTGCTTTCTTTCTTTAGTTATTGCATTCACAAACTTAGGTGTCCACGCTGCCTGCCCGGGTGATGATAATACCCCAACAGCCTTTTACAGCAGAGGGTTAAACTTTAACATGTGAACCAATAAACAGAAATGAAGGCAAAAAAAAATAAAAAATAGCAGAAAAATACTAAGTTACATGTGAGCGAAGTTGGCCCCCCCACCTTCTTCAAAACCAACAAAAGTGGTATCAAACGTTTGTGCTACGTTTGTGCTGCTAAAATATTTGTTTGTGCCGCTATCATTTTAAAGATATTAAAGAAAATTTTAAGGTCAAAAGGTCAACCAGCCCCCCCACATTACCCAAATCAGACAAAATTGATGGCACTGCAAGACTGCTTTTCCACCACAGACTGGGAGATCTTTAAAAAGGCTGCCACACACGACAACACCACAGACTTTCAGGAATATACCGAAACTGTCATTGCCTACATCCCAAAATGCATCGATGATGTCACAGAGACCAGGGCTATCACTGTCCGGGCCAATCAGAAACCATGGCTCACAGGTGAGGTCTAAAGGCTCCTAAGGTTGAGAAATGCAGCCTTCAGAGCCGAGGATTAGGTGAGCCTAATACAGCAAGGGCAAACCTGTCATGTGGCATCAGAGATGAAAAGGCAGTACTCCAGGAGGATTTAGCAAAGCTTCAGCGATAGCAGAGATACTCGGAGGCAGTGGCAAGGAATACAAACCATCACAGACTACAAGCCCACTCTGCAGACCGTGGTGACACAATCCCCAGACAGTGTGTGGAGATCCCTTGCCAAAATCAATACAAGCAAAGCTCCAGGTCCTGATAACATCCTTGGACGAGCACTGACGGACTATGCTGTGGAACTCACAAATGTCTTCACAGACATCTTTAACACATCATTAGGGTCAGGCTGTCGTTCCCACATGCATTGAAGCCTCCACCATCATTACTGTACCGAAGAAGTCATCTACCTCCTGACCTTAGATGACCTCTAGAAACTTTTATTAATATCTTTGAAATGATAGTGGCACAAACAAACATTTTTGCAGCACAAACCAGCACAAACGTAGCACAAACATGTGACACCACTTTTGTTGGATTTGAAGAAGGTGGTGGGCCAACTTCACTCACATCTCAGTTACTACCCCGTTTTCCAAAGATGTTGGAATACTATCAACAACGTACATTTTAAAAAAACAACAACAACAAGAGCTGAGTTAACCGACCTGTCCGAAAATGTGGAAACCATTTAAGTGCTACATAAAATGTTGAATTTCTATTTTTTTTTTTCTTTTTTTAATGTGGTGCCAGAATCATGTATGATATGGCATGTGACTTGAACAGTTGTGTAATTAAAGAAGGGGAGGGATACAGCTACTACTGGAAAAGCAAGTCAAGTGGTATAAAAACTGTTTTTTCACAAGAATCTATGAAATCCTGTGAACAAAGAAAACCAAACACAGCACATCAACTATCAAGCACGGTGGATTTGTGCTTGTTTTGCAGCCACAGGGCCTGGGCAGCTTGCAGTCACTGAATTGACCATGAACCCTCTGTATACGAAAATATTCTTAAGTCAAATGTGACCAACAGCTGAAGCTTTGGACAAAAACTCACAGGACTGCACAACAGCAGATCAACAATTTAAGAACCACATTTTGCATCATCCTTGACAAACTTTAAATGAATGGTTGTGATCTTTGGGCCCCGAGACTACACTGCATTAAAAACACAACTTTACAGTGTAAATCAGTGAATGGGTGAACAGCCTAGAAAGAACTTAGAAGCAGTGTAGTAGGTTGACTATATGAATGCATCTCTCTTCCTCTGTGGCAAATAAGCAAAAAGCTCAACTTGCAGCTAAGCTACCATCAGGCTCTTACAGCTGGCAGGATTTACCTCTTCATACTCAGGAGTTCCATCGGCTGCCGAGCTGCCAACCGCTCAAATTCATTCCTCATTATTTCTGTCTGAAGGGGGTGAGAACAAAGAAGAAGCACCATTATTTCCTTGTCAGCAGCTGAAACCACTAAGAAAGTTTTAAACTTCTGATGAGTTCATCACCTCAAAAGCAGAGAAATCAGGAGTAGGCAGGTAACTCAGGTAGTTTTTTGTAGGTCGGTATCTTCTGGTCTCTTCTTCGACCAACGCTGCTGCCTGAAGGAAGAAACAGGATTTGTGTTTGGCACGGGGAATATTTTGCAGCCACTGGGAAATTCACTTGAAATGAATTGCATTAGAGTTGCACAATTCACTTCTTGTTATTCGACCACTGAAACACTGAGGTGTAGCCTTTTAATTAGGAATTCATCAGTTTTGAAACTGTGGGGTAATACTTACTAGTTAAAAGGTACACTTCTCTTTTTTCCATACACATGGAAAAATGAATCAGACCCTTAGAGAACATAACTTCTGATAACAGACTAGTGAAAAATCAAACATTCCCATTGCTACCATATTAAAATATTCTACTGCAACAATATATACAGGATTTGATGTCCCTTTTGTGTGTCTTATCCAAATGTTTGTCTTGTTGATCTAAAGACAGATGCAATCTTATTCTTGAAGGAGATCAATGACTGGACAAGCACAGTTATGGAGTCATTGAGCTGCAAGTTGAGAGAAGAATTTGAGAAGAAAGATAAATGTTGCTGTAAAACTGTACTAGTCTAATGGACTCCGACTTACAGCAAATCAAGAAAACATTAAATACCGCTCACATAGTAAGAGAATAAAATCCAAACATATGCAATAGACACCTTCATATTTTTGTCAGATTTAAGAAAAATCTTTAAGTGCTGAATGAGTAACTGTTTTTTGCCAAATGATGTTGCACACAATGCCGTGGGAGTGTCAGAGTGCTTTTCTGTTGTCAGCTCTCCTGTTATGCCACTTTGGTGTATGACTGTTGCAATAGCTGCTCTTACTACAGACTGTAGAGCTGCATGACACAAACAGCAGTAATCTGTGTACATTAGATGTGATGAGAGCCAATGGAGGACCCAGGGAAAAGTTTAGTAGTGACCACAAAGAAATTATTGAAAATACTGACACAAATATATATTAGTGTGCAAAAGTCTGGAGCTTACCCCTCATTTGTTTCTTGGTCATTTTTTAAAAGTTGTCTTAAGCAACAGCTCTCAGGATTTGTGAAGATCCTTCAAATGTTTTCTTTGGACACGGGCTGCTTTCTCACTTGTTTTCAGTGAGAAAACCCAACTTAAATTGTATGTTTAGATACTTTGTCACCAGCAGCCTCTTACAAAAACATCTATTTTTTCCCCCAATTTCTTTTGTTAAATCTACAAAATAAAAAATAAAAATAAAAACCCCGAAAGAATTCATAAAACATTGTTTTGGGTCAACAAGTTGATTGCCAAAGAGCTGTTAAATGGGAATTTGGCATTTCTCTGCCTGTTGTGAAATTTGAAGAAATTGAACAAAACAAGAAGTGGCAGACCTAAGAACTATGTCGTGAATTTGAAAGTCAAAATATAGCAAAGACCTGACACCGGACCTGAGAGATACATCTGGACCATCACTTGACCAATCTACCGTTCACTTCATGAGAAATTATCTCAGTGGAAGGGTAGCTGTCAAGAACCGATTCTTTAAAATGGGAAAAGGGAAAACTATTCAATTAATCGACACATCTATTTCGCTTTTTTATCTAATAAAATATTTTTGAAAAATGGGTTTTTCAAGACTTCATTTAATCTATATAATAAAGACACTGTCCTGACATGAGTTTGGTTAACAGAGCGCATTAACCAGCTTCAGATATCAAACTTATAGTGTCCGCTGAAACATTGCAGTGTGCCATGTAGCATGGTTAGCTAACACGCTGTGGTCAAACTGCCCGTTTACTCACCGCTTCTCTCACACCTGCCGCATCGTAACCTTGGTCGAAATATGGCAGAGCATCTACAAACACTTCTCCAGCTACTGAAGCCGTCCCGGCCATTTTTAATCAGTCTATATATCGTTCACTTTGTTGAATTGTCTCGCTTTCTGCTAAATAAACTCAAAACCCAAGTGTCCCCTTTCTTCTTCTTTAATTCTCGCGTCTTCTTCGAATTGGTGCTTTAGCGCCACCGCATGGTATGGAGTGTTTATCTTAATGTTTCTTCTTTGAAGCGTGGACAAAATGTATGGAGCATAGCACACATCAAAATAAAGCATGCTATGAATTCATAATTAAATGTGCAATAAAACATTAATTAGTAAATTACGTTTTCAATGTCCTCTTTTTATTTAGTCATTAACAAAGTAATTCATTATTTGATCAATCAATAGGGATTAAAAATACATATTTCTACAAACTATTAATCCATTATGAAATATCTCAACCTGAAAAGGGGTTTACAGAAAAATATATGAAATGCTTGTTAAAACATAATTTAAAAAGTAGCCTGAAATTAAAAAATTAAAACAGATTTTCGAAATAGTTGAAAAAAAAATACGATTTAATAAGAGAAATGGGTAAATGGAGTTAAAAACTGAAAGGCAAACTTTTCTGACATTTAAAATGATGATACCATCCCTCCTTTTTAATTCCATTTCCTTTCCTTAGCTATTGGATTCTCCATTTTGGAAACCTGACTCAACCTGACGTATGTTGAGTCTAAACAATAAATCAATGATCTTATTACAGGATTATTTATTTGATTAGCTTCTCCGTGTGACCTTTCCATGACTCTTTTGGTCTTTGTGAATAAAACAAAGCAAATTAGCCATGGTACAATGTCACATGCCAGTTGTGCAATCCTAACATGACCCTAAACAACTTGTTAGTGCTCATATTATGTTACCAAACCTTAGATACCTCATCGAAGAGGATAATCCAATAGCTAATGGGAAACGAGAATCAATCGAAAAGGGAAACAAGCATTATTTTAGATTTCAGAAAAGTTTGGATTCCTAATTTAATTTATTTATTTCTATCTTTAAATTTTATTTTGTAAAAGATTTTGAAAATCTGTTTTTAACATTTTAATTTGGAAATACTCTCTTAAATTAGTTTTTTATTGAGTGTTCCCTGCTTTTTCTGTAAATTGCTTTTCATTTAGAAAGATTTAACTCCTCTTTTTATTGAGCATTGAATTATCAAATAATTAATTGTTTTATTGTTGTCTTAATAAATAGAATAAATTAAAAATGAATTTGTAAATTCATTTACTGATGAATATTGTATTGGGCAATTAATTATTAATTCCTGGAACGCTAATGTGTGTGACCCTCCTGGTGCTCTTTGAAATAGTCCCAATGTTCTATTAGCCAAATTAGCTTGTCTAAGATCCTGAGTTACTATTACTCATTTCTTGAGTACTTGAGTGTAAAATATCTATTAGATGCCTCATATTTCTAACAGTGAGGCAACATTCTCTACTGTTTCTTGTCCATGTGGGTCACGTCTATTTGTAAAGTTTATATATTTTGAATATTGTACAGGGTGGGCCATTTATATGGATACACCGTAATAAAATGGGAATGGTTGGTGATATTAAAGTCCTGTTTGTGGCACATTAGTATATGTGAGGGGGCAAACTCCTCAAGATGGGTGGTGACCATGGTGGCCATTTAGAAGTCGGCCATCTTGGATACAACTTTTGTTTTTTCAATAGGAAGAGGGCCATGTGACACATCAAACTTATTGGTAATGTCACAAGAAAAACAATGGTGTGCTTGGTTTCAACATAACTTTATTCTTTCATGAGTTATTTACAAGTTTCTCTTTGTTCACAGCCATTGACATGTCGAAGAGGTTAACACATGAGGAGTGGATCGAAATTGTGTTGATATCTGGTGAACGCAATAACCGGGTCATTGCAGCAGATTTCAATGCAAGACACCCTACGAGACCACCCATCTCCCATGCTACAGTTAGCAAACTGCTTGCTAAGTTTCGTGAAACTGGTTCAGTGTTGGATTTGCCAAAATGTGGACGCAAGAAAACTGTCACTAATGAAGAAACATCAGTGGCTGTCCTAGCTTCATTCAGCAAGAGCCCACAGCGTAGCACTCGCCGCATGTCACTGGAGAGTGGCATTAGTCGAACATCCCTTCGGCGGATATTAGCTACTCACAAATGGCACCCTTACAAACTCCAGCTACTGCAGCATCTCAACGAGGATGACCCAGATCGGTGCACAGAATTTGCAGAATGGGCAAAACAAAAATTGGAACAGGACCCTCAGTTCACGCAGAAGATTTTGTTCAGTGATGAGACAAACTTTTATGTGAATGGTGAAGTTAACAAACAAAACCACAACTATTGGTCTGACACTAACCCACATTGGATGGATCCCTCCAAGACTGTTGGACCAACAAAAGTGATGGTTTGGTGTGGTATATGGGGTACAACGATAGTGGGTCCATTCTTCATCAATGGAAACCTCAAGACCACTGGATATTTGAAATTGCTACATGATGATGCGTTTCCCTCTTTGTGCACTGAAGCTGGCACATTCCCTGAGTTTTTCCAGCAAGATGGTGCACCACCACATTATGGGTGCCAGGTCCAAGCATTCCTAGATGAACAGTTTCCTGGAAAGTGGATTGGTCGTCGTGGGCCAGTTGAATGGCCCCCAAGGTCTCCCGATCTGACCCCCTTAGACTTTTATCTTTGGGGTCATCTGAAGGCAATTGTCTATGGTGTGAAGATACGAGATGTGCAGCACCTGAAACTACGGATACTGGATGCCTGTGCTGGCATTTCTCCTGCGGTGTTGCTATCGGTGTGTGAAGAGTGGGAGAAGAGGGTTGCATTGACAATCCAACACAATGGGCAGCACATTGAACACATTTTATAAGTGGTCAGAAACTTGTAAATAACGCATGAAAGAATAAAGTTACATTGAAACCAAGCACACCATTGTTTTTCTTGTGACATTACCAATAAGTTTGATGTGTCACATGGCCCTCTTCCTATTAAAAAAACAAAAGTTGTATCCAAGATGGCCGACTTCTAAATGGCCACCATGGTCACCACCCATCTTGAGGAGTTTGCCCCCTCACATATACTAATGTGCCACAAACAGGACTTTAATATCACCAACCATTCCCATTTTATTACGGTGTATCCATATAAATGGCCCACCCTGCACTATTTAGTCCAGTATGTCCAAATCTGTAAATTAGTCTATTATTTCTTCTGTATTTTTAATCATAGCTTTCCTTATATCACTCATGTTCCCTTAAATTTGGTAAACTAAAAGACATCATTCTGACTGTTCTTCTACCCCATTGCAGTTTCTTGACACTGAATTTAAAATGTATTTGTTTGATCCAAAGGGCCCTATCATCCACCAAAGCAGAAACTGCATCCCATTCCCTTTTAGATTATTGAGACAAATAATAGAGATTCCTTGCGATGTTTAATTTTCAAAAAACAATTTCTTACATACTTTTTGCTTATTCAGACTTGCTTAAGTCTTCTGCTTAAAAAAAGCCTTCCATCCAGTCTTTGATACCTAACACAGCTTAATCATTAATGTTTGGTTATCATTCTTTCTGTATCACACTATTGGCCAGAGTTTAACTATAAATGTTTCTATTATCATAAAAAATGACACATTTATTGCCCCCCTAAGCCCTTTAAAACCCTTCATAAAACCATACTTTTTTAAAACGCCTGTTTCCTCATTCTCCTTCTCACATGAGCAGACCCCACCTTGTTATGGGTCATACAAAGCCTTTGAAGTGAATAATTTACTTTGAAGCTTAGGTGACAAAAGTAAGGAGCTAAATAACTCTGTTCTTTATGAAATCATGATTTTTTATTAAATCTCAAGATGGAATCTAAGCGAGCCCCATTAGTCCTCCAGTGCAGATGGTGTTCATGTGGATATTATTTTCATTTGGGATTCACATCATAAATAATAGTACTGCAGAATTTCTCAGTGGTACACGTGGATTGTTCTTCAAGCTATAACATTCTTACAGACTCATAAACTGGACACAGTGAGGGAACTGGATGAGTGGTGGAGAAGATGGTGAAGACAGAAGGTCATTTAATGAAGATAGGTGTAAATTTGTGGTGTGCTATTCATATGGTAGCCTGCTAATGCAGATACTCCAGCTCCACATCAAACGTGTTTTTACTGACATTAATGACTCTGCAAGATAAAGGCAGATTATTTATGATTTTGGAGATTGCATGAACTTTGCGGTCAATATTAAAGTCAGGTCACAGAAAGATAAGACAATAAGACAACAAATGAACCAAGTTACTTGGTTTTGAAAACAAAGCTATGTTAATCGAATTTTAATAAGAAGAATACTACAAAGCACTGCTAAGTTAAATGTTACGTCATGGTGTCAAGTGTTAAGAGGAAGTTCAAAACTAACAACAAATAAAACAAATTTAAAAAAGACAGAATAAATACACAGACATGCAAGGAAGATAACAAGGAATAGGTAGACACAATTAGGGCCTGATAAATAATAACAAAGGTGGGTTAAGAACAAAGACAGGAAGAGAAACACAAGATGAGACACAAAGGCAATGACTTCCACAATAAGACAGGACGTAACTGAAAAGAGAGACAGAACTCACTCACACTGACAAACAGGAAGGCACAGACGGGGAAGCACATGGAAAAGGCAAACATCCAGAAACACAGAACCCAGAACATGGCAGGATGTCATGTTCCTGTCTTATGTGAAGCTATTCATCTGGTTGATGCTGAAGCTGATCAGTAAGATCCTCCAGTCAGGATATTGTCCTAACATCTGGTGTAAAGGTCTCATTTCACACATTCATAGGAGAGGAGACAAATCAGACCCCTACAGCCTTAGCATCAGTGTCAGTGATTGCTGAATCATTCAGCTGTATTCCAACAGTCAAATAAAATTTATACATATTATACATATATATATTTATTTATACAAATGGACTCTTTCTATCACTAAGACGCTACATCCAGATGAAGAGAATAAACTTTTAGGGAACTATTCACACTGGATGTTAAAACTCATAATGTTATCTCTTACAGGTAGTCTTTAGTAAATTCTACAGAGCAAGGACTGCTATAAAAGCTGGACATAATTTAAAAAAAAAATAGTTTGGCCCTGAAAAAAAGAAAGAAAGAATATGATTTGGCTGAATATTGTTTTACTACTACGGATAAAAAATGAAAAAGACAGATTCTAGCCAAGTACAGATTGAACAAGAAATAGAAGATCCTGTCAACGGATAAAATGTTGGAATGAAATGCTGAGAAAGAGATTTGCTCCCTCCTATAATATAAAACATTCAGTAACACAAGAAACATTTCACTCTGGGCACTGGATTCAGTTGGTTTTGATTTAGTTAAAAAAAAAAAAAAGCCTCTAAAAATCTGAAAAAAACCCGGTCCACACAAGGAGACCGGGTATTTTTTGCTGTCCACTATATACGCATGCATTCAGTATCTAAATCCACACATATAAGCATGCACACAGACACTTTCAATACTATACATCATTACACTGTTAATTTAAACATTAGTACTATTCATTTAAAATTTGATGCTAATAAAATGTATTTGAATTCAATCTAACTGGGCTGCACTGAAGTTAGAGAAACAAGAAGATGCAAAGTGTTGGTAAAGGAGGTGGAGTTACCTACAAGGCTCAAATCCATACATTCTTGTGGACTCGTGCACCACGCCACACCACTGTTGACGTCACTGTTGCAAACGCAGGCTCTGCGACGAGCTGCAAGGCATCGTTTAAGACGCCTCCAACGACACTCTTCTTTCGCCTTCTCAACCAGTCAGCATTCCCTGTGCTGACTCACGTTGTGCTGATGATTATCGGCAGCTGTAGGAGTAAGAGGTATCCTCAAACTGTGCCGATGTATGTATATATATATATATATATATATACATATATATATATATATATATATATACATACATATATATATATCTACACAGCAGTTTTTATGTGGTAATTTAATACCACATAAAAACTGCTGACAACAATTAAACCCAGATGTAAACCAGATGTGCAAATTACAAACAGCATCCCCTTGCCCATTCTCCTTCTCTTTCCTTCTCTGTCCCTAAGATATGGGACAAAAGTAATATATTGTGATATTTACGCAGAAACTGTTAGCAAAGTTTGTGGCTCAAAGTTTAATCGGCTGTCAACAAACTTACATTTGTTTGTTAATTTACTTTATAGTATTTCTCTAATAACGCCTTTTTATTTCTTTCGGAAAGTGTTTCAGCTCATGCACAGAGCCCAGATTGGATCACGTGTGCAGAAAAGCAAAGGGGCGTCGACTTCATGACGTCCACACGTACTCCTGATTCGAGAAGTTACGCAGGATGTGCAGCGGTTCTAAGAGGAAGGAAGATGGCGGATAACAAAGGCGAAGAGGATATGGAAACGTCTGCTAAGTCGGACTCCGTGCCTTCACTGCAAGATACCGAGCCGCCAGAGACGAAAACCGATAATGCAGTAATAGTCATAGAAACAAATACAAAGGGGGACGAAGAAGGCGAGCCCCGTGAGAACGCAAACGAGGCTCCTACACCCAGCAGTGAAGGTGGAGACGTTAGCAGCAGCAGTAGCAGCGGCAGTAGCGGGGCTGCTGGTGCGGGAGGAGAAACCAACGGTAGCGCTAGCCCGGCTGGGACCAGTAGCACTAATGCAGAGCCGACTGCGGCTGAAGCTGTCGGGGATGCTCCTGTCGGTGGACTCGCCGCTGAAATGTCCCCCCCTCCCGCGGCTTCTGCGGCCACGCCGGTATCCACTCCTATTAATTTACTGGATACGTGCGCAGTGTGTAAACAAAGTCTTCAGAGCCGAGACTGTGAACCAAAACTTCTGCCTTGTCTGCATTCCTTTTGCCTGAAATGTATCCCGCAACCAGACAGACAGATAAGCGTACAGGTTCCTGGACCGCACGGACAAACGGACACGCACATAGGTGAGTTTATCCCCAAGTAAACAGGCCTCGCCGCTTTTTGGGTCGCTCATCTGTTCTCAGTTAAGATCAACCGCTGTCCATCGGAAGTTTGGGATTCAGCACCTGGAAGGGTAAACGATCGCGATTGAGGTGGACCATGTGGCACCTGTATGCTTATTTTGACTCTTGACCTTTCAAAACGGTGAGCTTGTTGTTGGGTAGGTAGCCAGTCTGCCCGTGGCGAGAATCCTAAGTGCCACGAATTAATAACGTCCACCTTAACAAACATGGAAAACAGCAGTAAGCAACACGAATTAAAACCGCTTGAATTACAGGAAGAAGACGGCTATGCAGGGGTCTCACTCCCTTTCAACAGGCTCCTTTCCATACTTATCAGTAGACAGCAGCTAAAACATAGGATGGGTGCTGATCACAATACTGTGGGCTGCTGCTTCTCATGCACTACTGCATACTCTGCATAAGAAGCATAACAGGAATGACTACTCTACCGTGGTGTCTTCATATGTCCGTGTCTGTGTCCGCATCCGAGTATAATCGAGGCTTCAGTTACAACTTGTAACAAAGAAGCATTCATCTGCAGAGAGATGGAGTTGAAAATGTTTATACACGTGTATTCTGATTTCTAGAAACCCAAATGTTTATCGTGTGTACAGCACTTCATAGACATGCGAGTGCTAAGTTGTCATTGAAATGCAACTGCAGAGACTGCTATAGAGTGTGGAATTTATCTTTTCATGTATTTAGCTCTCTTGATAATGATATTTTCCCTTATCTTCCCTGATTAGCTCACTTAGTATGTGATGTAAAAATCATAATTCCAAGATAAGGTCTTGTAAATGCGGTGCAACATAATGATGCAGTGAAGGTGTTTCTTGTCACCATATTTGCTACCTTTGTAGCTGTAAGAGTGGACACATCCTAAAGTCTGACTAATGTAGGCTCCTGGGTTCTGATAAATTTTTGGTAAGCCTGATTGTCAGATGCTTGGCAAGAGCACCCCAGGGCTGATCGTTTCAGCTGGTGTACCAAAAGCTTTATCCTGAGAGCAGAGTTAGACTTTTGATCAAAACTGCAGCTGTGCCATGTCTGCTTAGTGAAAACAGGAAAGCAGACCAGGTTTTGTGTTGGTAGACTCTGGCTAATGATACCTTGATGGACAAGATTCGCTTTTCATTCGCTAGTTTTTATCCAAAATAACGAATCAGCATGTGAGGTTAGCTGTCAAATAATATTCAGACACAGTTTCCTTGGTGCAAAAATGTCATAGCTTGTCAAGGGCTCTGGGTTGGCTGGTCTTCCCAGACTAACACTGTAACATCTCACCGTATGCTGGTATACAGCTGTTAATATGCTACTACAGCAAACTATATACAGGCTGTCAAGAATTTAACAACTGTGTGTCTTTTCTGTCATTGTATGACATTTTGCCGGATGAATTAACTGGTAACCTATTGGATTGGACTGATTTTTATATTAATTTGAAGGTCATCCATGAGTTACTCTAATTACTGAGGTTTACTGTGCAACAAAATACACTGTGTGTGGGGAAAAAAAAAACTATTGAACCACCCACGGTGCTGCTCAGCCATGGAATCCCTTGCTATGAAGCTCCAGGGCAGAGTTTTTGTACTGATGTTAATGCCTGACAAGGTTTAAAAGTCTGCCGTTTCAAATCTTTAGGAGTAGCGATTTCTTTGCACCGCAGCACTGTATGACCCTGCTCTGTAACTTTACAGTCTTCCCCTTCCCCTTTGCGGTTAAGTTATTGTGGTTCCTAAAACCTGCCACTCTGCAATAATATCATTTACAGCTGATCGTGGAACGTCTAGGAGGGAAGAAATTTCACAAACTGACCTGTTGCAGTGGTAGTATCAACACACAGTACCACACTTTAACTCACTGTGATCTTTTTAATGGCCCATTCTTTTACAAATGCTTGTAAAGCCAGACTGCATGGCTAGGTCCTTGAGTTTACACATACATGGTAATGGGATTGAAACACCTGAATTCAAACCTAAGGCGACAGTGTTGTCCAATACTTTTGTCCATAGAGTGTATAACTAAACCAGTCACTTTCCTGTCAGTCTATGCTAGACAAGTGTTGTATTTCTTGCTTCATCCAAAAGACCTTACAAGTTATAGTCATATAATTCTTCATTTATCTTTAGCTATGTGAGCACAGTTTTATCTCTTACAATACCTGTCACCAAACTCTTTTTTTTTCTTGAGTCATTTTTAATATCACATTGTCTAAGTTCTCTTTTTAGGAGTGACCCTAATATTGCCTTCTGTATCACATGGCCTCTCACTCATCAGGGAATATATTGTTGTTCAGTGGGACTTTTATATTTTCAGTCCTGAATGTTCCTTTTGTGACTCTAGCTGCCACAGTCAGTCATACCTGGGCTGGTGTTTAGGAAAACAGAGCAGGGTTGCTTCCCCTTGTGAACATATGGTGCCTCTTGGACCTTGTGTTAAGAAAAGGTTTATAGCATGTGGAGGAAGTCCCCCCCCCCCCCCCCCCCCAATTTCTGCGTCTGTGCATTGGAGGAACTAGGAATGGTTACAGTTCTTAGAACCCTTTTTGTCAGGGGGAGGTCCTATTTTAGCTCCTGCTGTCCAGAACTATTGAGAGATTTAAGTGCATGTTCAGTGGTGCAGTATAGGCACCTCTCAGAGTGACCACTGTCACTTTAAGAGGTGCATCCTGTAAAAAGTTTCTTAGTAACCAGATTTTAATCATTGATTCATGTGATATTAATATATAAAACATTACAAATGTCCCCTCAGCCCCAGTTACAGCACTGAGCCAGGCTCAGTGATGGATAATAAACTCTCTGCTCTCAGTGGTTGCAGGGAAAACTACCAAATATTTTATAAACTTTGAGGTTATTACATTGCATCAAAACAGTTTTTTTTAAAGAGATCAAAGCTGAAGAGGTTTTTTTGTTGTTGTAGTATTTTTTTTATTATTATTTTTAATTGATTTTTAGTTTTAGGTTTTGTTTTTTTGTTCCATTTGGTTCAGTTAATTTCCAGATGATTTCAGTTTTGCTATTAACGTTTAAAATTGTCTACTATAAGCTAGTATTTGGGTTTTTTTTTTTGTTTATTATCCCACAAAGAAAAGAAGTATGTAATTGGTTCTATTTGTTCATCTGTGAGTCCGTCAAGAATACAGTTTTTCTCATTTTTCCACTCACTTTCAAATTTTGTCTCATGGCAGATACCAATAACAGGATGAGCTGATTTAAATTGGGTCAAGATCATACCAAATGTGAAAATTGGTTAAATTTCTTACCCTTGGGGGACATGAGTATCTAGGTTAGCTAAGGATTTGACCTTAATTGTCTGCGCAGAAGGTCAAAGTTGAACTTGAAAGAAAATTTCAAGCAACCATATTAAGTAATCAGCAAACTATCTCATATGAAAGGTCATGCAGAATCTGTATGAATCAGTTGTTGTCTATTGTTATCACAGTGATTTGACAAAACTTGCTTAAAACAGATCACCTTGTTTTTACAAGTTTAACTATAGCTGTAGTAAATTGCACATACAGGAAGAAAACAGAGATGCTTCCAATCTGATACAGTTAACCTAAACATAAAGTAAAGTTTAAAAATCTATTATGAATTTGTTATTATAATAACAATAGTAATAAGTGTCAACACCAGTTTGCTTAATGGTGAGGTTGGTTTCATTCAAAGCAATGGGTAAAGGAAGAGAGTAATTGGTTTGGAATGTCTTGAATAAAACACAGTGCCCGCCCTCCCAATTTTTTGGGACTGAATTGAATTGTGACACATGGAATGACAGCTGTTCCTATTCCTCTTATTTTATTTCCGAAGTCAAATTCACTAATGTGGGGAAAGTTAATAGATAAGTATGCTGATGAATTCATTCATTCATTCTTGTGTCTGAACCTCTATACTTCTTATTTATAATGTTGGCTGTAATAGCTGTTGTAATTTATTATGAATTTTTTTCACACATGAACGTGAGACAAGTTTGGGAGAATCAGATGTGGTCGCACATTACTGGAAATACTCGGTTTAGGTGAATGAGCTGCCTGAATACAGCTTTAAGGAGGCAGGACACAGAATGGTGGCTGTGCTGGAGTGTTGCCCTAGTCTCATATCGATACAGACTATGTACTAGTTAGCTGGCAGACCCAGTAATGAGACCCGATAATTTCAGACATTTGCATTTCAGACCTTAGTTCAGGTCAATTTACCCAACAATGTTTGTGTTTGTAGGTGTTTGGCTCTCCAGAGTGACGGATGCAGCCAATGCAAATGTGCTTGAGTGCAGTCTTCAAAATAAATAGCACAAAATAAACAACCAGGAAAAATGATGATGGCAAAGTTCATATTGAAGAGGTCCAAAATGCCAAAAGTCACATATCAGAAAGTGGTTACAGTGGACTGTGTTTTTTCTTGCTCGGTTTCACTTCACTGCGAAGAAGTTCTTGGTGCATTATGATTTCTCTGTTCTCTGTTGCTCTTCTGAGCAAAAACACAAGACGAGCCAACATTAAAAGTTGTTCCAAAATATTTTTTTAACACTGCCCCCTGCTGACAGTGCACATGTAGACGATGCTCTCTGCATGGCACCATTGCCAAACCTTGCTAGCACCTGCAGTCTGGCAGGGGGTCAGGGCTGCAGTACAGTTGTGAACTGTGCTGTCGTGCTTCTTGCAGATGTAATTACTGAAATATCCAAAAGTAGCTGACGGTGTTACTGAGTAATGCTTTATCTGATGTACAAAGTTAGATGTGGACTTTTAAGCTCAGCGTTGCTTCATACCCAGACTTAATCTTCTTGGTATGGATCTGTTTTGCCTGGATCACTTGTGGTTAACCTGTTGTTGTCTACTAATGCGAGTTACTTCTGCAGGATAATTTTGGATTTGGATAATTAATTTAATTAGTTGACTCAACCTGTGTGTGTTTAAGCATGCTGTAGCTTTATTTTCCCCTCACATTTTTTTTATGTGTCCAGTTTAAAATAAGCTTCTACTTGTTTATGCATATATAGAGTTGTGGAGCTGAGGTCCAGTTCAAAGTGACATCAGTGTGGTGCATTTGTTTTTGTGTGTGTACTTTTGTGTATGGCTGTGTGGGTTTCTCAACACAGTTCTAGTCCATCTGTTCTCACAACCAATCACACAACAACTCATGCAGCTGGAGCTCACACGAACCGGCCGTATGCTGTTCAAGTCAGTGTAGACCAGCTCAAACCGGTTTACACTGGTTTTACCTCAGCTGGCTTGAGGGAGGGTGGGGGGATTTATAGGTTTATGAGGTAGAGGAGGGGCATTATGTTACACTACTTAATTTTAAGTTTAATTTTGTGACTAATATTAGATTTAGAAATTAAGTGGGAAAGTGCTGAACTAATTATTTGTTGGCATCTGATTATAGCAGTAATTCCATTAACAAAGCCAGATAAAATGATTAAGTGGAACAGTCGTTGTTTTCTGGCCATGTGATTTAATATGCTAATAAAATGCCAAGAATGATGAGATTGAATCTTCTGCAGACAGGCACTAAATCAATTAGCTTCCATGAATAGGCATGGATGTTCCAGTGTGCCAAGAATTCATAATAACAACAGGAATTCACCTAAAAGAAATTATAAGACAGTCTGCTGAAGGACGGTTATTATTCCCTTTTATTTGAAACAGGACTTTTCTTAGTTAATAGTTAAAGAGCTTAATAAGCCAGGTAATAAATTGGATATGGGCCTGTCCTTGATGGTGACTGCTGCTTTGGCTTGTCTCCATTTTTTTTCCTAAATATCAGCCAATGTCACTTGTATTGCTTAAGACCTGATCTGCAGTCCAGTGTTTGAACGTTTGACTTTCTTTGACGCCGGTCTCTCCTTGTTTTCTCTCTTCTGTCTTTAGTTAACGTCATGCGGTGTTCGGTTTGCCACCAGGACTACAAGCAAAGTGATATTATTGACAACTACTTTGTCAAAGATACTACAGAGGCCACCAGCACATCAGATGAAAAAGCTGCACAGGTATGTAGACATGGTTGGTTTGTTTGTATTTGGACCAGTGCTTGAAGACTTTTTTCTGCTGTTTGGCAAGATCTCAGCTGAGGTTGAAATTTTTAATTTCTTTAAAATAATCTCAAAAAGGATCCAGTCCTTTTTGTTGTGAACATATAAAAACTGAAAATTACATCACGCACATACAGTAACACTAACTCAAGTGAGTTGGTAAACATGGATAATCTAGACTCATTACACATTACTCATTACACATTTGCTGGCTTTAATGGATTGTATCTCAGACCCGTATTCAACATGTTATATTTTGCTCATTCTGTGCCACAAGTTCATCTGAGTAATAATACATATTCAACAACTAGTTAAAAACTTTCATCTGATTATGCAGTGTTGCCTTCGTAACACCAACTCATTCCTGTTGTCTGCATTTGGATAAACAAAATAACAGAAATATCTCAGTATCGTTCAATTATAACTACCACTATCCACATACCTGTCCGTTTACCACTGCAGCAATAATTTGGGCCACCTAGTTACAGATTTCTACCTTTTGCAGGTCCCTCCTATCGGACCTAGTACCCATGTTATCACAGTCGCACTTCATGCCCCTCACTGTCCCAAGTATAGTCCTTCTTCATGCGCTATACTGGATGCACATATTCAGTTTGTCGTGTATGAAAATGTTTGATCTTTTTCTAAGCTGCAGTTTCTAAACACAGTTGCTCATTGATGTTTATCAATAAATAGTTGGAAATGTCACATAAGTAGCTGTAAACAGTCCTGAGGTGGCTGCCAAGCAACAGTCACACAGATCAAGACGTGCTCTGTTCAAGAGTTGCAGACTCTAAATCTCCAGGCTAGCATATCCACTTAAGGTTGCTGTCATTTACCAAAATCAGATGAGTTCATCTGATTGCTGTTGTGCAATAAATGACATGGCTTTAAAAAAAAACTTGTGACTAGAAGGATAGTTAAAGTTCATTAAAGTTATATACATTGACACTAGGGCTGTTCGATATGACGATATGTATCTGATGACGATATTAAACATCTATTGTTTCATATTATACGCTATTGTTTATTTTGTGGTGTCACAAAATTCGCTGTTTACAGCAATATTTTTTCATCATTTTGATGGTCACTGTAGTGGCTATATTAATTTATTAAAGTTCTCTCTTTCTCTTATATTTAAAATAACCACACTGCGAACAGATAAGTGACTGTTTTACGTGTCGGTTTTCACAATAAAGCTCCAAGATCCTGTTGCGATTTTTCCAAATAAACTGAAATGATGACAAAATACAATATTCTCAAACATCAAATTTCAGAATATGCATCAAACAAATTACCTCAAATAAAAACGAAAAGTAACTATAAATGGCCCTTACAGTCACCACGTGGATGCAGGCATTGAGAATACCAGCATGGCCAGTGATGATGAGGTAGAACCAGGTAGCTCCAAACAGAAGCACCAGTCAAAACAAATCGAGAACCTTATTTCCAAATGAGGGGCTACCTCTGTAGCATGGACATGGTTTGGTAATGAAAAGTCTGACACGGACCAGAAAACTGTACTGTGCAAATGATGCCACAAACCGGTCCCCACCACAGACTCAAACACGGCAAACTTCTTCAACCACCTATGAAAGTATCAGGTGAAAGAGCATGGAGAGAATTTACGGATGAGAAGCAAAAAAGAGCTGTCAGGTGGTAAAAAAATAAACCTTAGACTCAAATGTTAGAACAGGCTTTTCCCCGCAACACGCCGTGTAATAAATATGCACAAAGAAAATGGCGGCTGTTAGAACTTATGTCTAAAAATATATAGTTTCATGCATCGGTCAAAACACTCAACTCCAAGAACACGACACCCAGCTGAAAACACAAGTCAAGTTGCCGAAGATTCACTGAATTTACAGAAAATGTAAAATCTTTATGATATATATCATTATCGGGATAAGAAATGTTTATATGGGGATATGAGATTTTGGTCATATTGCACAGCCCGAATTGACACCTGTTCTTCTGGTTCTAGTTACTGTTCAACCGCCTGTTACCCACTTTGGTGATTTTTTTTTTTCTTTTTTGTTTTTGTTTTTTCAAACCAGTTTTTGTGAGAAAATAAACCTGTTCCTGAAGAACTGTGGGCTGCGATGGTACCTTCTATTATGCCTTTATTTTAAATCCTTTGTGAATGTTCATCTGCTTTAGCACTTATCCAATTTGGGGTTGTAAGTATGGGAGCTTGAACTTGTCCCAGCTGGCACTGGGTGTGAGGCGGGATTTACCCTAGAGAGGTTATCAGTCTATCACATCACTAATAGAGAGAGATCATTCCATCATCCATGCTCACATTCACACTTGCAACCATTTCAGAATCTCCAGTTAACTTAACACACGTGTTTTTGGACGGTGGCAGGAAATTAGAGGAAAGTCGAGCAGTTATTTACATGTCCTTTAAATGCAAAATTTAAAGGACATGTAAATAACGGACATTTTATTGTTCATTCTTGTTCAATGTACCTACACAGGTCCCCCCCACCACCCCCACAATTTTTACATAAAATTTCTTTTAGCAATATTACACCATGCTACATGTTGTTCTCCTCAATATTTTCAACTTGAATTATTCTATTTATATCATGACAAATAGATGCGTTCCAGTTAAAGTACTTGTAATCTGGGTTTGGTAATATTTAAAAGTCTGTACGTGAATCAGAATGATCCTATTTAGTTCTTGTTTTAAACTGGCAAAAGTGACAAAACTGAGGCGCATTACATGATCCGTGGAAGTGCAAATGGCTTACCAAAATGAGGTAATTTTTATCTGGATTGTACCTTTTGAACAACTGCGCCCTAAGGTTCTAATTTCACTCTGGCTCTCCATCCTCGTGCCGTTAAAAACATATGAAAATGGCATTAGTTCAGTCTCCCAAAACAAGTCTCGAAGAGTCATTTAGATTCTTCAAGCAGGAATTTTGCCAGTATGTTAATGTGGAAGACTTAGTTGTAATATTATTTTGATTTTCAGTTATTTGTCAAAACAAATGAGAGTATCTTTCAGTGATGACACAAAAGAGAAAAAAGCACATAAACAAAAAAAAAAAAAAAAATCAGCTATTGGCTAAATTATTTGAAAACATCTGTATCAGCTTAAAATTTGACTACCAGATCATCCTTAAAACTTAAAAATGCCGATTTATGTTGCAGTGAAGAAGCTGAACATTGTTTGAATTCATTGATTTTCTTTTACTGCTGCAAGTAAAACCACACTCTTGCACCTCGTGACCCACTAAAATGACCCACAACATTTCAGAATTAAATACCCCAACATATTTTAGAGTTGTATATAATTCACACTTTTCCAAGATTAAACCTTCACTTATTTTTAATGTTAGTGTTAGAAAAATAAATTGTAAACTATTGTCAGTTTTAACCAGTTACCTACAAAACAGAGTGACTGTGAGAATAATTCTGTATTAATATATCTTTGGTGTATTTGCGCCATAGAGCGAGAATTTGATAGTTCATGCTTTGTCAAAATATGTTTTATAATGGTGGATTATTTATTTATTTTTTTGGTAGCACAAAATGTTACATTGTCCCAAAGATGGTGTTAAAAAAAAAAAAAGACTAGATTATGATGTTAGTATGATATCACCACATTTTGATACTTTGTTTTAGGTGCTAATTGGTGTTGTCTTTCCAAGGTGTGCACAAGTTGTGAGGACAATGCAGGAACCATAGGGTTTTGTGTGGAGTGTGGAGAGTGGCTGTGTAAGACCTGTGTGGAGGCCCACCAGAGGGTGAAAATCACAAAGGACCACAAAATTCGTACAAAGGAGGATGCTGATGCTGCATCTGGTAAGACTCCGACTCTTACAGTGAAGTTTTGGCTGCCTCTTAGTGAGGCTAACATAACAAAAGACTGAACGAGGCAAACAGTAGCTGACATGCAGTGTCTGTGGTAAAGCTGATTGGTTGTTGCCATGGTAATAGTGCTGCAGATCTCATTGATTAGATGGAACCCCTCAGGCTGGAGAGAGGATCCAATCTCTAGTTTTCTTATAGCTTCTGTCTTATTTTCTCTTTCTTTGCAGTCTTGTTTGATCTTCCATTGAGTTGTGTTGTTTTGGTTTGTTTTTTTTCCTTGTGGTCATTTTCACTCCTTGCCAGTATCACTATTTTCCTGAGTGTTCATGATGTCTTCTTCTGGTGTGTATTTACAGAGTCTGTCAGCACCTCAGGACAGAGGCCTGTTTTTTGCCCCATCCACAAGCAGGAGCCACTGAAGCTTTTCTGTGAGACATGTGACACTTTAACCTGTAGGGACTGCCAGCTGCTGGAGCACAAGGAGCACAGGTAGCTCAGCATGCACATGCCTTTTTCATCTGTCAGCTGCTTGTCTTTCAGCTTTCTTATGTGGTAAAGTGTCTCTATCTTGTGTGACTAATTGCACAGTGTGTTTTTGTTTTTACCCCAATAATCCTAACATTGGGCTACTGCAGTAACCCAGTACACTAAGGTTTAAGAATGATTGCCTACTTTGCTGGCAGCCACTGGTGTCTGGGCATTTCGCACCTCTTTCATATTGACACACCAAATTTAATGCCCATACTGCCATGAGGCTTTAAAATGTTTTGTTTACAGGTTAGCAGGTTAGGATTCAGTAGTAATATAATGAGAATATTGTTTTTGTCTCAAATTATGCTTATCAGTTTCAATTATTCCAAAGAGAGACTCACCTTTAGGAACATCAACCCTTTTTTTCATTATCTGCACAAAACTAATAAATCGTCTGCCCTCTAATTAATTGAAAGTTGTTTGCAACTTGATGGTATCAAAGTCTATCTAGAACAACCTTTCCCACTCAGCAGCTATCTTAGCAACCCCCCAGGTATTTATCTACACACTTATTTTGAAGCAACTGTGAAAATGAATGAGGAGCGATACTTTTAATGTCAGTGGTCATAAAACAGGACATGAAAACATGAATAGAATAACTTAATTAATAAATAAATTTTCCCCACAAGGGGAAATCCAAGCATGTATAGCATGCTCCCCAAAGCTGGTGCCAGGAGTCCAGCGGTCCACCTAAACAAAGGGCTCTTATATTTAAACAGATACAGAGTAGGTGTCCTCCTATACCATAAATCAGTAAGAGAAGGTACGACCTCTCTCATGACCTTAGGATGTGTGTGCATGCCAGAACCCTCTGGAAGGCACACAGTGTCTTTGCAGACTACTAAGGATCAGACATCCTATCAATATGCAATCGATTATATAACTCTAAGCATATATGAGTACCGGTATATATTTCTAAGCATAAATGACAATCCACAATATAAACCTAACAGTCAGCGTCTCTGGCTTCTTCTGATGAGCTCTGAGCACATGTCTTGCTAATTCACTTTAAGGGTGCAGTAAGCCAAGAAGAACGACAAGTAAACATGGTTCATGGTGGTTCAACCTGCCATGAACCCTTATTTTGTGCGTGTACGATTGCAAAGGCAAGATTGGCTTATTTGTTTCCTGGGGTTGATTAGTCAGTTTGGTGTTCTTTGAGTACTGTGTCATTTTCTCTTATTTTTTTTCTGATGTTATGTTTCAACTCCCAGGTACCAGTTTCTGGAAGAGGCTTTCCAGAACCATAAAAGCATCATTGAGACCACTATGGCCAAATTACAGGAAAAGAAGAACTTTGTCCATTATTCTGTCTCTCAGGTGCAAAGCAGGTGGGACTTTTTCATAACCAGTGCTACCTGTTGACACAGTTGGGGGATGTATATACTTCTGGCTGGTATTTCTATGTAAATCATTTGTGCCCTCTTTTTGCTTACCTTAACCCAGGTTAAAAGAACTTAATGAGACACACAGGAAGGTGGAGCATGAGATCAAAATTGCAGTATTTACTCTTATAAATGAAATCAACAAAAAGGGCAAGTCTCTGCTGCAGCAGTTGGAGGTAAGAGAATATTAGTGGAAGCTAGTCTGGATCAGAACTTAATAATGTGCTGCAAATTCATAATTGGTTTGGTGGAATGGATTGAAATTATAGCCGCAGTACTTGAATGTATTTATGAGAGCTCAGGCTGTGCCAGGCGACTCACTGTAACAGCGTTGAAACATAGTAATTTCACTGAAATTGCACAGTTAAAGACATGTGGTTGGCAAAAGGCTTTTCGAGAGTTTTTATGTCTGGACCCCGGCTCATAGATGCAAGCATTTTGTTAGTGGAACCTTTTTCACATTGTGTTTTTACACTTCATGTATTGTGCCTATTTTCTTATTTTTTTCTTTGCTATTTTCTGTTAAACTCTACCGCAGTAACCCAGGCTCCCTGCAGGGATTGTTAGATTTTAATCTAATCAAATCTAAGGATCTAATCCTTTTCCATGCATGTGCTTTATTTTTGCCTAGAGGGAGATTTGGCTTGATCATGACTTATTCATTCAGCTGGAGTGTTTAGACTCTTTGAGTAGCAATTTCTTAACCAATATAATCTCTCTTTTTGTCTTAGAGTGTGACCAAAGAACGCAGTATGAGGCTTGTGGCTCAGCATAAAGACACTACCCAACTGGCACAACAGATTCATCATGTGCTCAACTTCTGCCACTGGGCCATCACTACTGGCAGCAGCACAGCACTGCTTTACAGCAAGAGGCTGGTATGTTTCTCAAGAGCCCCAGATGTTCAGCAGTGGAGATGGTGGAGCTAACTGTATGGCCTGAGCAAAGCAGACTTGAAAAAGCATTGGATTGGCTTTAAGCGGATGCCAAAGCCCTGTACATCCAAAGAATCATACTATATAAAGTGTTTGATCTTCTTTTAATGAATATTTTAGTCACATGATCTAATGATCGTGATCACGTGTGAATTGCAATTAACATAAGTAGGTAGGTAGCTTGTATGTTAGTGTTTTTATTGCCTGTGGTTCTATGTAATGGAGCAATTTAAGAAGAGTCTTTTGTCCCTGTTGTACCCTGCTGGCCAAGCTGTATTGGTATAGTTGCAAAATTAATCCCCTTGTATGTGGATGGATGCCTCTGCCATGTGAATTTAACCGCCTACCACAAGATAGCCAGCAAATTAGATAATTGAGATAAATTTGTTGTGGGATTGTTGAGTAATGCTCCCAAAGGGCCTGCTGATAAACATAATATTTGTTGCTTGCTTAGCCAGGCTCTGTAACTGAAGAACATTATTCTCTGTTTGTGCATGAATGCATGCAGATCCTGTATCAGCTACGCCAGCTCTTCAAAGTTAGACTGGAGCCAGCACCCCAGGCCAACGGAGTTGTGCGCTTCTTCTGTGACCCCACCTTCTGGGCCAAAAATGTGGTTAATCTAGGTGAGAGAAATGTATACCCAAATTATACCTCATCAGCTACCATGTCAATGCATTAAGTATTGATTTGTTCTAGTGAATATTACGTCTAATGTTCTTAGAAGCTGTTTATTTCTACGTGACAGACCCTGCTCTAAGTAAATAAAGGGATCGTTTATTCTGTGTGCTTCTTTAAATTCAGCTCACTGGCCTCCATCCTCTTGTTTTAGGTAATTTGGTTATTGAGAAACCACCTCCACCTGCACAGCCGCCCGGCGCCGTGATGGTAGGCGGACCGCCTATATCCCCAGTCCAAGGTCTCCCCAGCAAACACCCAGGACAGATCAACCTGGCACAACTCAGACTGCAACACATGCAGCAGGCAGCTTATGCACACCAGAAGCAGCAGCAGCAACAACAACAGCAGCAACACCAGCAGCAAATACAGCAACAGATGCGCATCGCATCCAGGCAGGCAGGCCCATCCATGGTTCAGCAGCAGGTATGAAATCATTCCCAGCTAAGGTGCCATTTTGGAATAAACTGTAAATCTAGTGTAGCAAAAAATAATGTGTTACTAAACCTCTGAGTCAGCAGTGTGGATGGATGCTGCAATACCTCTTAAATACTTTTATTGGCTTCAAATCTGGCAAAAAACATTTACTTAGACCAAAAAGTTCAGTGAGACTTAATTCAAAAACATGTTTCCTGTTGGGAACAAGTAGAATTCTAGAAGTTTGAGAAGCTGTAGTAGTTGAAGTGTCTCCATAGAATAAATGATTGAAGTGATTGTCATATGAGCATTAATCATCATCATTGACATGACTCTGGCGACCATGTTTGCTAGAACAGGAGTCGAATATGTCTGTAAGGTTTCTGTTTTTGTTTTCCACCAGCCCCCAAGACTCATCAGTATGCAGCAGATACCAAGAGGGCCTGGGGGTATGAATGGGGGGCCGGGCCCCCCATTGTACCCTTCCTCACACCATATGCGTCTACCTGGCCCATCGCCGGGTCGAATGCCCACCAGTCAGCCGAGACATAATGGACAGCAGTATCCTACTATGATGCAGCCGCAGCTACAGAGACAGGTCAGTACAAAACACACTCTAGTTTCACTACATGGAAATAGCTGAACAGGTGTAATTTTATTATGTAAGGCACATTTAGATTAATTTATTAAATGTGACTGGTAAGCAGCTGTTTGACCAAAAATGCCATTCTTAATACCGTTCGTGTATAGATACACAGAGCGAGGCTGATATTAAGCAGCCTGATAGCTGACTTAAGAAAGTAGTTTGAACAATATCCAGTATATTATTTGTGTAATCTTTTCTATCTAAATCATGCAGTACCTGCAGTATAATATATGGGAACAGGGTCTTATTTGTCTGTAATTGTGGCTGTGGAAAGTCAGACGAGTTTAGCTTGAATGTGACATGAATGAAATACATTATACAGACTACTGAGCCTCACTGATATATTCAGTATAATATATATCGGAAAGTATGGCAGTATCTGCATATACACCTACCAGCCACTTTATTAGTTACACCTTTTACCTTCAGATTTGTATTTATTCTTCATGGCACAGATTCAGCAGGGTGCTGCAAACCTTTGTCAGAGCTTTTGATCCATATTGACAAGATGGCGTCATACAGTTGCTGCATCCAGTGTGCTCTGCTGTTGCAACCTATCTACCAGGTGGTCAGGTCTGCTTGCCTGAGCACCTAATAAATTGGAGTGTGTGTATGTAGTGTAGGAGTGTAAGTAAGAAAGTCTAGTATTAAAGAAATAAAGGCATTTTTGAGGTTAATAAGTTTTAAGTTTCTCAAACATTATTAACCTCATTAACCTCACCGTTTTTTCTATAGGACACTATCAGGACTTCCTGCACAATACAATTATGGGTGTTTGTCCAGATTCAACCTTTACCGAAGAAAACATCAGCCCCACCTTTATCAGTCTGAGTTTAGACTGATCTTGATGGGTGTCTTTGTACCTCTCATTCATTAAGCTAATGGGTTATTGTTGTCACCCTGGCGGGTCTGCCTCATGAACTCCCAAGTTAGTGAATGTGATAACTCCAGAACGAAATGACATATGAGTTTCAAATTGATGCCAAAGGTGTATCTACTAAACATCTCTGACTAGTTTGAATATCATTGACCTGGGCCTCTAGATCAGGGAGTCGCCAAATCTCATGAATGCAATAACTTGAGAACAAGCTGACGTAAGATTTTGAAGTTCATAGAAGTCTGAGGGGTACCACTGGCAACCGCCAGTATTTTCGTAAAAGTCATAGATTCATAGATGCATATTCATTTTAAATTAACAGCCGATGGTGCTGCCGTCTATCTTCACTCTTCTAATAGTGGCATGGTTAAATTACATCATTTAATCAAAGCTGAAGTTCAATTTGCAGTATGTGCAAGAAGAAACTGAATTAGAAAAATGTAACTACCATTTTCATGTAAGAATATGAAATATTAATAATCTAATTACACTGCAAACTCCACTGATCACATTACATAGAAATCTCTTCATTTTTATTTCACCCACTAATATAAAAATGGACATAATTTCACAGATGCTACTTCTTTTTTTTATTGTGGGGCAAACAAAAGTTTCTGTAATCTATCAAATTATAAGCAAGCCATATAGAAGATAAGGATAATATCTGTGAATGCCAGATTTTTATTTTTATTTTTTTTGTATAATCATCATTTAACCAGATGAGCCCAAAGAGAGCGGACTTTTTCCTTTTCTTTCTTTGAATCCAAATTCACTTCATCCCTTTCTTGCATTGTTCCTTCACTGGTTTCAGACACCAGACTGGATATATTGTGTACTTGGCCGATTTGTGATGTGATGACACCTTTTAGGTCAGTCATGATGCCAGTCTCTGCAGTTAACACTGGAAACAAGATTGAAGTCTCAACAAAGGTTCCTGTGAGGGAAACGGGCTGTTAGATGTGTATTTTCTGCCATCTGCTTTCATGTATGACTTTAACAGAATAACTAAAGCTTGTCTGGGTGAATAGTGGCGTTAATTTAAGAAATGTAAACTCTGTAAGTGTTAAGCTTTTAGCAAAATTCAAAAGCAAGTGTTGTGTATGTATGTGTGCACTATTAAATGTAATATTTATTTGCCTTGTTTGCTAAAATGCATAACGTATTTTATAGAAGCACAAGGAATTCACCTTCAGGAGAAAATTGACATTTATTTTCGTCAATTTTCGTTAATTAAAAGATTATTGTCTCCTAAAAATAAGAAATCTGCTGTTGGATGATGTTGGATTTAAGATGCGAAAGCCCTACATAAACACTCATTTAGTTGTGAGTAGAGCTGCTGGATTGCGACCAAAATCGTGGTTATTGTGGTCGATGTTAAGACCATGAATAAGTAAGGCAATTATTGAATTGCTTCTTTGACTTTGGCTTTAAGAGATGCTACTAGTGTAGCATTGTGGTTAGCACTTTGAGTTTTCATGTTCTCCTTGTGTCAGTTTGGGTTTCCTCTGTGCACTCATGCTTCCTCCCACATATTAGGTTAAATGGCGATTCTAAATTGCCAGTAGGTGTGATGTGAATGAAAGATCACCTGTCCCTCTGTATTAGCTTGTCACAGACCTGTCCAGAGTGTACCTTGCCTCTCTACCTCCAGCCTCCCTGCAACCTATGAACTGCTCTTTAACAGTTGATTTCCTTGAACTTTGAAAATAAAATAGAATATAAAAATATAAATAATAAAACTCAAAAAAGCCTGTAAATTGAATTCTATATGATGCACGCATTGCAGGGTATAACTGGGTTTTTAGAGAAGGGGTAAAAGCCACTGTTAAAGGAAAGGAACACATTCGATTTTTAACAGATACACGTGTAAAACCTTTTCTTGTTAATTTAACAATCTTATTCATTCAGAAAAGCAGCGAAACAGTTTTTTTGTCCTGAAATGAATGCAGTTAATTGACTTTGATTTTTAGAATAATTAAGCCAGGGTTATTATATAAAGTCCATTTAAAACTGTTCGTCATTCAGGTTTTAATTTCAAATTTAGCTGTGCTAATATGGAAAAATGAATTTTTAAATTCAATTTTCTACACACAAATGAAAAATAAATTTGATAAAGTATAACATTCAAACACATCATTAATGATTCCTTGAAAAGGAAATCTGAAACTGTTGTTCCAGAGAAGGCTGCAAAGGACTTCTTCAGCTCTGCTTAACACTGCCTCTCCAGTGTATCTGTACACATGAATTTGCTTGAATACCATTTACTGTACAATATAAAAATGTACATTTGCTGCCTGCATGCACGACTAGGTAAGAGAAGCTCCACTATATCCAGCCCCTTTTTCTTTGTGTCCAGATGTCTATAGAATCTGAGATGAGCCACCAAAGGTTTCGTTTCTTACTACAATCAGGGGTTTGGCACTTTTTTCTTACTTTGTCATTAATTTGTCTTGTGCAGCATGTGTGGTCATTCAAATGCATGATGATGCAGCAATGTTGTTTGCACAACAAAGATTTCTTTTTTTCTTATTTAAACCTCAGTGAGTGACCTGCTTCCCTCCTCTCCTCCCTCCTTTTCCTCTATACTTTCCTTTCTCTTTTTCCATGTAGCATTCCAATCCAGGGCATGCAGGACCTTTTCCGGTTGCATCCCTGCATAATGCCAATCCCACGAGTCCCACCAGTGCTAGTATGGCCGGCGCCCACGCACACCGTAGCCCTGTAAACCCTGCCATGGGTCCTATTGAGCTCATCCCATCCGTCACCAATCCCGAGAACCTGCCCTGCGTACCTGAGATCCCTCCCATTCAGGTATGCACATTTTATTGTTGTTCAGTTTTCAAAATAAAGTTGATTAACAATCAACATTTCTTTACATTAAAAAAAAACAATGTAATGAAATGCAGTCAGTATAAATTAGATAAAATGTGTTAACTCTTTGTTAGGAAATTGTTTATTGCAGCACTAAAAAAAGGCACATAGTTGCACAATAAATATTAAAATGTATAAAGTCTGTATATGTTCTCTGGTTGTATAATCACTAGCACTGAAAGATGTTTAATATCTGTGAAGCTTAAATTAAAAAAACTCATAATTAGATATTTGAAAACATGATGAGCAATGTGTGAATTTGTATAGTTACATAAAATGTGTCATGTGACCAGGAATGATAAAGTGAGTTGGGATTACATTTGTCTGTAGCTGGTGGTGTTTACCTTGGTTGGATATCACTATTTCATCATTTGTTTATTTTTATTTTTGGCCTCTTCACTAACTTTTCTCTATCGCTCTACTTTTTTTGTAGTTGGAGGATGCAGGTACCAACTACCTTGGAGACCTTATGTATCGCGGCATCACAGCCAGCAAGCTTCAGCTGGGTTCAGTGGACATGAACCCCTCACCCGGACTATCCACACACTCTCCTGGATCTTCAGGTATCCACATGGGTATATCAAGAGTGGGATTACTGAAAAACATGTCTTTTTAAAATATCATTTAATGTTTTGTTTGTAATAGTGTTGCAGTTTTAAATCACATACAGTCTATGGGATATTCGGGCGGCATTAATAGCTTTGGATTTTTAGCCTTTGATCTAAATGACACTGATTTTTTTTTCTTCTTTCTTTTCTTTCCCTGCTTAAGTCCTGTGTACATGTTGAAGAGCTTTAATGTGTACCCAGAGAAAGAGGTGATCGTGGATGTTTTGTTCCTTGTTTCATTTATGTCTGCAGGTGTGTCTAATTCCCATACGCCAGCACGGCCTTCCAGCAACTCCAGCACAGGCAGCAGGGGCAGGTAAGACAACATAAGCCAAAATTTTATTAGCAAGGAGAAAGGATTTACAAGTGTTTCCATGACCTTTAGCATAGTGTTGGGTCCATAATAATGTAAAATTTTACATTTATTTACATTTATATCATTTACATCTGTAGCTATAATATAATGATATAAGATCTACAATATGAATATATTGTGATATTATTTTAATATTGAAAGAACTGTGTGGGAAAACGCTTTTTATATGTGCAATAAGTAACTGGACTAATCGACACTAAACCGGTCCAGCTTAGGTACAAAAAGGGGTCGTTTAGATTAAGATTGAATTCTGATGATGTGAGGAGCTTAAGTAAAAATCTGCTGTGGATGTATTGACTATTGTTTTTGTTTTATGGCAACATCATTCACTCAGGAGAAAATGTCCTGATAAATAGGAGTGATAAATTGCTTTGTAAAGAAAATGACTGAACTGAACAGTCAACAATGCTTGATGAGTTGTTGTTTGTACAAAGATGTGAAGTAGAATTGTGGATTTTGGCTGATGCAATAAAAAAGTTACCTCTGTAAAAATGATGGAGAAAGAAAACTGTGGAGGAAAAATAGCAACTACTCTTTGTACCATCTCATCTTTCAAGCTAAGCGGTGCTTCTGTTATAGCTTGGGCAATCAGTGGAAATGCTCGCACACTGATGATTTTAGTGCAGATGGAGGCAACAGGATGAATGCACAGGATGAGTGTACAGGAGTCTGCTGTGTGCTGAGATTCAGACAAATGTATTAAAACTAATTGAAGGGCTCTTTAGCGTCTTTGAAATGCTGACAACACAACCACATTAAAACAAATACATCTTACTGGCTGATTTAGTCACCTGTTGAAAGTCTGAGCTGCACTCAACTTGCTATAAGATGATGCTCCTATCAGAGCATCGCCAGAAAACAAATAGTGTGTCTCCTCTGTAGATCCAGGATTTCAGGAAGTCTTTGCTTCTCCTAGGCAAGATGTATTAAAGGTGCTCTATGCCACATACAGTGTTTTCACTGTTAAATTTGATGTTAAATTTGGCAACTGTAATTTTAATCTTTGCTATGTTATTTACATCTTAACATGAGAACTGTATGTGGTCTGGAACGGGAGTCAGACAACTTTGCATTTTCCTTCTTGCACCTCCATTCTTCTGATTCAGAAATCGTGCGTTTTTGTTCTGCATTTATTAATAGAAAGGTTTGTTTGGAAAGAGAAAATAAGAGTGCAGAACAAATAAAAGTTATTTCAAATGAAATAACCCTCTCAAGCCTATCTATTAAAACTAGCTAGTGCTTCACAAAAACGACTGAGTCAGAACAAAATTCATGTTCTTTTCCAGTTATGCAGGTTTATTCATAATAAGTCAATTATATATCATAAATGAGGAAGCATGATAAAATTTGGTTTGTTTTTATCTGTTTCAGCTGTAGTTCTGCAGGAAGGGGAGGGCCAGGAGGTGGAGCAGCGGTGGAGCAGGTGACGGTGAAGCAGGAGCCTGGTACAGATGACAGCTATAGCTGTCCAGCTTCTTCTCTGAAGACAGAGCGGGGCAAAGATGCTGGAAGGAGTGCCTGCATGGTATGATATATACAGTTGTAATGTGATAATATCATATTGCAGTACAGCACTGCAAATTCAACAGAAAAAGTGATATGAGAACACTGTTGACAAAACTGTATTTAGTTAGAGTAGTGTCTTTATTTTGTCAAACATTGTCGTATTGCGTTAAAACACTGCTTTGTGTGTGCTTTTCCCCTGAAGATGAGCAGTCCAGAGAACAGCCCCCATCCTGTCGTGGGAGCTGTATCTGCAGGCCAAGACGCTCTCAAGGCTCTAGGCGAGCGCATCAAAACGGAACCTCAGTCTGAGACACCTTGTTCTGGACTCAGTGACTCCAGTACAGCCGCGCCATCTTCTTCCACAACCACAATGACCTCCACTACCTCGTCATCCACAGAGAGCAGCAGCACCACGACAGTCGCTCCACTCACTAATGGAAACTCAAATAAGGGGGGAGAAACCAAAAGGAGTGAGGCTTCTACTGGAACCGGGAATCCTGAAGGGAAAGAGGATGACCCAAATGAAGACTGGTGTGCTGTTTGTATCAATGGCGGTGATCTGCTGTGCTGTGACCGGTGCCCCAAAGTGTTTCACATGAAATGCCATGTACCCACCATAAAAATATTTCCAAAGTAAGTGATTACAATGGAGTTTTAGTTTATTTTATTGATTGGACGTCCCCTAAAAAAAGATTACAGATCTCCCAAATGCTTTAGATTAAAATCTTATTTTTACAAGGTCACTCTGTGAAATATAGATGCAATAAATCTTCAAAAGCACAATAAATTAAAATAAAAAGTAGTTGGGTGGATTTCAGGAAGTCACAGATGCAACAGAAAAAAGAAAGACATTAGTAATATTATACCCGAATAATAGTCACAGGCTGTGATACCAGCAGACAAGTTGATCTCTTTAAACCCCCAAACACACTTCCATGCGATTCTGAATGTGCTGTGTGTTATTTGTGTGTCACAGGGGTGACTTTCTCTGCACGTTTTGTCGGAGTATAACCAACCCTGAAATAGAGTACTGTGATGATAGCAGGAAGGGCAAAGGAGAGCAGGGCCTGAGTGCTGAGGACCAAAGGGTCAGTAAAACAACCACAGTAATCCACATTGACATGACTGATACAAGGCAACTAATTCTCTCTTCTTATGTCCTCAGAAATGTGAACGCCTCCTGCTGTACATCTTCTGTCATGAGCTCAGCGTGGGCTTTAGGGAACCTGTTCCTAGCTCTGTAAGTAGCACTGTGTCAGCTGTGCTGCACCACCATTGCTGCTGTGAAGATTCTACTTCCTTGTGTTGTTAGCAAAATTGAATTGTTCCTCATTTCGTGTGTTGTTTGACATTCACTCCTGTATTTTCTGTTTTTCTTCCTAAATTAATAAATGTCCGATTACTGTAGAACTGACAGTAGCCTGTGGTCTCAGTGGATACACTTAGCCCACTTTTTTGCAATCTTAAAATTTTTTCTGATGTATTGAAAAATTTCTGTTCTTGTCAGGCTCTTATTACCACATATAAAACCACCTTTTATATTTTTAACTGCTTCTTTGGGAAGGCTGAAAGAAATGCTGAAAGAAAAAGTTTAACATTTTAAAAGTGAAATGGTATTTTGATTTTCATGGCCAGAGGCCATCTAAAAACTGAGGTTGTCCTCTCATTGCTCTTTCCTGTCCTTAGAATTTTAGAAATTTAGAAGTTACGACACTAGGTCTAAAGGGTAGGATCTCCTGCGACAGATATCAAAATCCACACAAGTTTGTGTAAAGTAACGTTTTTGTACCGTATTATTTCACGTTCTTTGGCATGTATTCTGTATAAGTTACTCAAACATGCTGTGCTAATAATGGGTTTCATTTTGCTATATGCCCATTTATATTGGACTGCACTATAGCATGGCTGCAATTTACTGCTACCACAGTTGTGGATTATAACAATGTTTAAATGCATCTTTGTTTCTAAACGTCCTATCTGCTGTTGGGGATTGGGGAAACCTCTAAATTCTAAAATCTTTACAATCTAAAAATATTGTTGTTTACGTCTCACCAAAAGAAAAATATTTGGAGTCATGTGAAATAATTTGAGATGTTATCTGACCTGCTTTTTTAGGTACCCAACTATTACAAGATAATCAAGCAGCCCATGGACCTAAAGAAGGTGAAGAAGAAGCTGCAGCTGCGGAATTCCCAGTACTACCAGTCTGTCCAGGAGTTTGTGTCCGATATGCGCCTGGTCTTCACAAACT
Organism: Pelmatolapia mariae; assembly: GCF_036321145.2. Classification (NCBI taxonomy): domain Eukaryota; kingdom Metazoa; phylum Chordata; class Actinopteri; order Cichliformes; family Cichlidae; genus Pelmatolapia; species Pelmatolapia mariae. Next base: position 36,055,890 of record NC_086244.1, on the reverse strand, counting down.
GTGCAAAATACAACGAGGTGAGCAGCATGAGTCTTGAGACTGCTTCGGGGAATGGCATCTGCTTGTGTGTGTGCATGCAGACGTGGGTTAGACTGATATGGTTTGATATTTGAATTGCCTGCCGATTCAAAAAATTGAATTATTTGACCATTTTCATGGTCAAACAATAAAAGGCAAACCGTCATATTTGTCTAACCTGATTATGAACACTGCCTGGTATTTCGAGGGGAAATTGGGTGTTTAGGTAGTGTGTGTTCAGTTTCGTACACTAACACTGGCTGTTGAAGGATGGAGTGAGTGTCACTGTGCTCTTTTTACACTGGCTGCAAGAACACCGTGTGACTCTGTTAACACCGTCTGCGTTATAATGAAACCCCACATTTTTGTTTTTTAATGGATGGCTGTGATTACCTGTTTATTTTTAATACAGTTCACATAATGTTCATCTGCATTCTCCTTAGGAGAAATAATGCATTTTTACACATGGATGTATTTATTTTTGTTGTTTCGTGGCACTGAAATGCTGGTGGTTTATCAGGAAGTCTGGACTCGGCCTACAGTTCTGGCTAATAGTGACTGTGAATAGTGACTTGTAGCATGACTTCACTATATAGATGCAGTGTAATATAATGTGACTGAAATTAACAGCAAGTATGGTTCTCATCTGTGAAGGATGTTGGTCAAAACATCATGTGATTAGCTGGAATGTAATATTATGACAGGAAATAAATTTCAGCTGGACCTCATCACTGTAATGTAATAAGAGGACTCAAGTGAAAGTAATTAGTGAGCTGTTAATTAGTGAGTAATGACTGATGTGACAGTTTTGGCAGTAATAAGGGGAACACATGTCGAATCCTAGATTTTCTGGATAGATTTAATCCCTTTATTAATTAAAACCTGAGAAATCATTCTTACTCAAATAAATTGGATTCCTTTAATAAGAATCAAGAGCCGAGGTTATCACAGAATACAGAACAGCCAACGCAGAAAATGCTCACAGAGCTTGGTGAGAATAATCTTCCTACAAGTTTGGAGTAGAGGTTTTCAAAGGCCCTACGAGGTTATGATGGAGAACTTTGGAGAGTGGCAGTACTAAAGTGTAAACTAGCAGCATCTTGGGTACCACCTGGTTCGCTGAAGCAAAATCCTCGAGCCTTTATTTGAAGCCTTGGATAATGCTATTAGGGTTTTGGAAATACTTTCTGGTTTTCAGTGAGAGTTGCCAAATATTAGTGAGTCATTCCAGTGATTATGATAGTCGCAAAATATAAAGTTGGGTAATTCATTTATAGTTATGTTTATAGTTTTTGGCATTTTTTTTGTCTTCATTTGGATAGAAGTGAGTATAGCTGGGAAGCAGGGAGAGTCAGGAAAGAGGAAAATGGTAAAGGTGTGACCAGCTGGGAATTCACTGCTGCTTGATGGCATATATGCCCATGTTAAATGCTGTGGTTGCTTCCAAAAATACATTTATTACATACCAGTGGTTGAGACATCAGAGATGCGCTTCTATTAGAGGAAGAACACCAGTTTTAAAAATGTATGGGATGCTGTGTAACAAAAAACAAACAAACAAATGCATTCATTTGTAAATCTCATAAACCCATGTTTCATTCACAATGGAACATAGAAGACATAAAATGTTTAAACTGAGACTTATTTTCTCATTTTCAATTTGGTGTCAGCAACAGGTCTCAAAACAGCTGGGATGGGGCCAATAAAGGTCTGGAAGAGAAAGTGGTACTAAAAATGGTGATGACACTGAAATTGACACATATGGAAAAAATCATATGAACGTGATCCAGAAACTCTGCTGTCTCCTCAGGGCCAATGCTCATTTAAAATGGACTGAGACAAAGTGGAAATGAAAATGACAATGAAATTTGAGAACTGTTGAGCAGGCTACAGTCCTCCATGAGATAAGAATGGGACTGCTTATTCCTCTCCCATTCCTCTCCCCAACATCCAGCAGCAGCTCTCCTCAGTTCCTATATGTTTGCAGATTATTGGTGAAACACGAGGGGATGCTAGACAGTGGCAAACATGGTCCTGTCCCAACTTTCTTTTTTTTCTTTCTTTCTTTTTTTTAAAGATGTGTTGCTACCATCAAATTGAGCTAATATTGTTTTGTGGAACAGTAAAATGCCTCAGTTTGAACATTTGATGTTTTCTGTGTTTCACTGTGTGTGTTTATGAGATTTACAAATAACTCTCATTGCATTCTGTACGATTTACATTTTAATGTAAACTTAATTTGAAATTGGGGCTGTAAAACAAGAAATGTGACTGTTGTTGATACAGGAAAAATATGCCAGAGAGCTAAACTTGTATTTACTAAAGTTATCACTAGCTGCGTGTGGTTTCCTGTATCCTGTGCGATCTTTACCTGCTGTTAATTTCTGCAGTAATGGGGATACGCACCTTTGTATTCAAGCACAGAAGGCCCGAACAGATTTCTGATCTGTTATTATTTTACTGTGAACTCTTTTCTTCCCCCCTGCTGCTTCACTGTCTTTGTTGTAATGTTATTGCCCCTTTTTAGATGTCTCGAATAATCCAGGTTTATGATGAGGAGAAACAGATTAATACACAGGTAAGCCGTTTCAAATGGAGTGCAGATCTTCTGCCCCCTCCCACTGAGGCTCCAAGAAATGTTGTACCCCTTTATTAAAGAGAAGGGAATTTTCTTAGATGACGTATGAAGATCAAAGTGTCATTTTGACTGTGCACTGTTAAGAAAAGTATGTCAGATGAGAGGGTGTTTGGAGGTTTAAATCTGTTTAAAATTGTTTCTGTTTGATTGTGTTGATGGCTTCAAGTCTGTTTAGTTTTATCGTGTAAGCCATAGAGCATCCAGTGCCTATCTACTACTTTTTTGTTTGTTTGTTTGGAAAGGGTGGAGGCTGTTACATTTCGGCTTTTTTGTTTCTATTTGACATGCACGTGTGTGCTTTGTGCATATAGTGAGCATCTGAGGATTTCAACAACCTTTAAATATTCAGATACTATATTTGCCCCTTCTGGCTGATTAGATCACTAAAATTTTGCAACTTCCATTTATTGTGGAAATACATCAGGGAGCCACAGTGGGACAGGGAGGCAGGAGATCCCTGCTCTGTACATCAAGGTTGAGCCGGGGTTACCCCGCCATCAGGAGTCTTAACCAGATCTAATTTGTCTCCTCATTCTCCTCTTCCTCTTCCCGCTTCAACCTATTCATTCTTCCTGCCCAATGGCGCTCTCACACAATCTTCCTTCATGTCATTCCTTTTCCCACCTCCTCCTCCTCCTCCTCCGACAGGTGGGATCAGAGATGGCGATATCCGGCAAGGCAGTGAGCCTGTACTTTGAGGAGAAGTTGCAGGAGATCTTCCCAGGCCAAAGCTTTCCTGAAACAGCTGAACCCGAATCTTCGCAAGAAAAAGAAAAGGAGGACGACAATACAGACGACTCCGAGGACGACTTCATACAGCCCCGACGCAAACGGTTGAAAACGGATGAGAAAGTGGTCCACATCAAGTGAGACCCTCATCACGAAGGAAATGAGAGAAGTGAAAAACTGCCTTCCTCATATCCCACACTTCTCTTTGGAGAAAGGAAACACAAAAAACAGATGAGAGATTCTGTAAAAGAAGCTTGGTTTATTTCATCCTTGGCTTTTGAAAGAATTACTCTCAACTACACTAGACATCTGCTTTTCTGAGAACTCTTTACGAACTGAAAGATAGAAGAGCTGCATTCCCTTATTATTTCGTGGACATTCAGATTCGCTTGGAAAGATTTTGAAGTAGAACTTGTTTTGCAGTAGTTAGGAAAAGGTTGTTTCTTTTCTATCATCCGTTTTCATATGTAGATTTGTTGTGACAATTGCTTTATAAAAACAAAGAAATCCCCTGTTCTGTTTAATGTATTAAATATATACTTTGACAAGAAGCCTACCAAGTATTTGTATGACTTTGTGGAAACGTTGTGTAAATAAGAGAATCTAGCCCACTGAAGGTGTTCCTGCCGTATTAATGTTTGGGTGCGTCATCAATAAAACCTGTTCTTGAAATATAACAAAGAGAATGTGTTGTGTGGAATAGGTTTGAGGTTATCAGAGTTTGCTGTATTGTCATTATGATGACGGATAATTCTAGTTTAGACCTGTTACGGGTTGGATTTCAGGATATTCCTTTGTCCAGAATGGTGCCGCTCAGAGCAGTCACGGCTACATTTCTTTATAGAAAGCCTCCAGTCCAGTCATACACCTGTCACAAGGAAAGCACAAAAAGCCTGACGTTTACCGGCATCAATAGCGACTATACAGACAATATCTGATACATTTGTGACATCAGCTGTCAATAATAATTGACTCTGGCACATCATCGGGCTTACTAAAGCTGCAGGCTCATTAACTAAGGAGTGAGTAACTATTCTATTAACCTACAACCTTCATCATTCCAGGTCTACATTAAAGTATCTGAAAGGCATTAAACAGATTTCAGTCAGTAAAAATGAATCGTTTCCTCTTAGATTCATTTGAGCTGATGCACTGTTCCTTTAGAGGAAGTCCGACACCGACCTCAGCGTCTTCTTCGTGTTGTAATGACTCTGACACATAAAACTTGAGCGTCTCGTCACGGCTTAAACTGGTCTCCGAAGACCACGTGACATCGGAAACCTAGGAAACCTGTTAATAAAAGCCACGCGAGCTGACAACATAGACTTTAGATGCTGAGTCGCCAATCTGACAGTCAGCTGACGCTATCGTGGAGTGTTTTAAAAAATTAGGAAATGAGTCCTCTCTCTGCTTTCCCGTTCAACATCTGACGTTGGAGTTCATCGTGCTTTTCAGGTAGGATTTAGTTGCGGAATATGCTAATGATCCGAAATATTTGTATTATAATATTAGGTTATTTTGCCACCTCTAATAAAATTGCCTTAGTTGTCCTGTCGAAGTTTAAAGTTCACCGGAACATTTGTCCTTTTATTTTATTTTATTTTTTAACATACACCAGGATTAACTTGTATTGATGTAATCATCGTGTGTATGCTCCTTACTCAAATGCAGTAAATTTATTGGTCACGTGGTCTACTACAAAGGCTAGAATAACTAATGGAGGCAAATGAACCACTTTAACAGGACTTGGTAATATGTGATGAGAGTATGTGAAATGTGTGAGCCTCACTTCTGCATGTATGTGACAATAACGGGAAAACATACTGTAAGCATGTCCCTCCGTCTAAATACACTTTTCACAGCTAAATTGCGTGAATCAGAAAATTATTTATTTATATAATAATTTGTCGACATTATAAATAACCGAAATACAGATAAATTATATTGGTTTAAAATCAATGCGTTAACGTGTCTGGGTCAAATTGAACTTGTTTTTTAAAGGACCAGCTCATTTAATTTGCACCGCAAGTCATATGACGAGTATGTAATCACGTGACTCGTGACTCACGGCTCTGAGGCTCCACCAATCAGCTCACACTGAACCTGTTTGTTTCTTGCGTGCTTCGTTTTTACCTGCCATTTCTGAGAAGTTGTTCTTCTGAGGACTCCGCTGACACCTCACAGGCAAGATAAATATAGCACTTTGTTTACTATGAGTGGGGTCGTTTGGTGTTGTTATCCACGTAAAAGCCACGCACGAGATCCAGTAAACGGTTATCAGGTAGCTGCCGCTTAGCAGCTTAAGCTAACAGACTGTTTCTTGTTATCTGTTTTTGTGTTACGTCTGAAAATAGTTTTAGGACGATGCTAGCTGAACGTGGAAGTGAAGCGGCTATTTTCATTTTTGTTTCTAACGGCCTTTAATTCAGTTTGAGGTCCGTATGTGATGTTATCGGTGGTGTCCTCTGCGCTTGTGCTGTATAGTGACTGTGTAGTGAACATCTGGTTTCACGGATTTGGAGTGCCGCTTTCATAAGCTGAAGGTGTTGTTTTTTCAGAGGCGTCGGTCAGCTTGAAGAACAATGTCCACAGACGGAGTCCTCACACGCACCACCTTTGGATGGACTACTTCAGAAAACTTCACTTCTCTGTGTCCTAATGGGTCCAAATGGGTTTGGGAGGGCCTTGGGGAATGTGCCCAAGATGCCAGAGATATGGCCAGCGTCTACCTGGGCCTCCTGTCCATCCTCTGCTTCCTGGTGTCTTCATTTCCGTAAGTTTTTATGTTGGTGTCTGTGGCTCTCAGAGCAAACCCTAAGTGACCTGTATATTTCCATCTCATCTCTCTCTATATTAATCAGAGATCAGTAATGCTGATTGTAATACTGCCTCTGATTACAGGCAGTATTACAACTCGTGGAAAAATGGGAATATGGATCAAGCGCTCTCCATTTGGTTTTTGCTGTTGTGGTTGGCAGGTGACTCTTGTAATCTGATTGGCTCATTTTTGGCAGATCAGCTTCCGCTTCAGGTAAGTTGTATGGATGTGATCCTTAAGTGGAGTTTAATGTAGAAAATATCAAAAGCAGTGGCGGATGCTCAGTGGTGTTTGTAAAACATCAGAAATTATGTGTCACTGTTTCTTTTATTAACACCCCCCCCTAATGTCAAAAATGTGTCATTTTCAAGTTTATGTCAGCTAACTATTTCTTGATCAGTAAAATTTGTGTCATGTTGTTTTAGTTTCACAATGGGTTGCATAGAAATACTGATCCATACAACATTTGTAGACTGCTTTTTGGTTGTTGTTGTTGTTGTTGTTTTGTTTTTTTAAAGCAAATTCAATGACAACAGCTAAATCTGTGTTAAGAAAGTCGTTTTTTTCCATTGATCTCTGTCGTTTTGTTTGTCTCTCTTCTTTTCATTCAGCAATACACAGCTATTTATTACGTTGCAGCTGACTTGATCATGCTGAGTATGTACATGTACTACAAGCTGAAGAACAAAGCTTCTCAAGGTGAGTTTTTTTTTGGGGGGGGAGTTTGCCGGCAGTTTTCAATAGAAGAACCTATACCTTTCCTAGAATGTTGTAGCCTCTTTAGACCTGTGTGCTATCGACATGACGAGGGGTTAATCTGTGTACCCTGTATTTATCTGATGAGCTGTGATGAGGTGTCGTCTGTTCACTTGATTGAGTAACTTACATGTTGTCTTTTCACCAGGCAGGACGCGTTTGCTCATGGTTGGCGTATCCTGCTTCTTATGCTTTGCCACAAGCCTCACCCAACTCCCAGATGTAGGCCCCCACAAGGAAATCATTTCTTCTGGGTTCAGAAGTCGCTCCTTGCTCTCAACCTCTAGCGCTAGCTCTATCACAGTGAGTCCTGTTTATTTGCTAAACTGATTTGAAGAAAGCTTTCTTTTTTTGTATGTGTGTGTAAAGTAGCATCTCCCCCTCTGTTTCTTCAGCCTTTTACCACTAAAGAGATTATTGGTTTCTGCATTGGGTCAGTGTCATCAGTCCTCTACCTCTGTTCCAGAGGTCCACAGATATACACTAATGTGAGTATGACAAAGTACGGTCTGGTATAAATGTGTAAAGGATTCAGCCCGACATCCTGCAAAGTGTAGGCAGTAGTCAGTAATCCAATGTTATAAAGAGGGAAAAATTACCTTAATTTGTCTCAAGATTATTTAAGTCCTAGTGGCAAGCAAGAGTAGCATTTCCATGACCACTTACTGCTCCAAGTTTTAAATTATCTTTTAAATAAAGAATATTATCCAGATAAGTTCAATATGTAAGCTAAAGCATGCTCGCAAACGTTTACTAAAGTGAAAGAAGAAATTTGCTGTACCTGAACAAGAGAAAATGCAAGTGAAACGGCCCGTTTCCCTTGCTAAAAAGGAAACTAAAAAGCGCTATACTACTACTGCTTAGTCTCTTACCTGATGTCAGCCTGATTCAGTTGCATTTTAGTTGGTAAACCCACGTAGTTTTGCTCACCCACTTAAACTGAGACTGTAACTTGCATGTTTTGGTAGATGGCTCAAAAACTAAAAAGAAAATCTAAAAGTGTTTCGACTTCCATCTAACCGTGTACTTATTGGCTGTTGAAATGTCATCCATTCCTTTTTAAATAAAAATGAATAAATAAACACAACATTTTCCTCACTTCCTTTTTCTGTTGTCTCGTTTTCCCCCACAGTTCAAGAGGAAGTCAACACAGGGAGTTTCTTACTTCCTGTTCGCGCTGGTCATCCTGGGAAACACTACATATGGCCTAAGCGTCCTTTTGAAGAACCCTGACCTGGGCCAGGGTGAGAGCAGCTACATGATCCACCACGTGCCCTGGCTCATCGGCAGCCTCGGCACCCTCAGTTTAGACCTCATTGTATCCTTTTAAGAGAAGCGAAAACATGGACGGGGAGGCTGGGCCTCAGGCCTCTGCTGCATGTATGTGGCACATTTTTATGAAATTCTAACCGGACGGGCAGCAGAGCTCTTTAGTGGGGATTTGTTGATTGTGTATTGAACACAATATGGCATATTAATAGTTGCAGGGAAACAGGTTCATGGTTAGGAAAGAAACAAGTCAGTTAAAGCTGCCTCAGTGAAGCCTGTAGGCTACTTCTTTCTTTGCACTGCACTGAAATGAAGCCGCAAGCTGTTTTGTTTTTAGTTAACAGTGACAGTGCAGAAGGGAGCAGCCTGATGATGACTGACATTTAGCAAACATACACCATGATCAGTGTGGTTCCCTAATTGTGGGTAGTGCGTGTAAATATTTATCTTGGGGTACATCTCTGCTGTCACTGTCTTATGCAGTTTATTTAAAGCTAGCCCGTAATCAGCACTGGGACATGGGAAGATATAGTGGACGTGTTTTTGTGAACGCCGGTTGATCGCTTCAGCCCAGTTTGGAGTCAGTGTTTGCTGAATAGTAGACTGTATTTTTTGTACTATGAATTATGGTGTTTGTCTTTCATTACTTTGCGGTCAAATATTTACTGAAATGAGTAATTAAGGAAGCAGCTGGAGTCTGTACTCCTCTGGTACTGTCTGCTTTTGCATTTAAAAACAAACAAACAAAACCGAAACATTTTTATGTTCTTTAACGCTGTGATCCAGATCTCTGTCCAGTTCCTGATATACCGTAACGCTCGGCCACGGGTGGAAGTCAACCACGATGAGACAGCACCTCTTATCAGGAGCTAAACCAGAGCACCCAGAGCTCATCGGTGGCGATCGACCGAATGCTCGCTGTCAGTCGGATCCTTACAATCATCTTTCTGACGCCATCAGGATCTGAACTGGAGACTTGGTGTTATAGATGTATTTATTATGCTGTCGGCCTCTTTAATGTTTACAATCAAGTTTTGTATGTGACTAGTACAGCAGCAGTTGAAGTTCTTCACTTTTAGTGAGCTTTACTTTTAGCGTTAAAGGGACGGTTAAAGGTTTCAGGTGTCAGACGTGGATGAAAATATCCCCCTGTCATCCTGAGACTGAGATCTCCAAGCTCAGACTTGAAATTTCTAGTAAAAAGATCTGAAAAAACATCTCAGCTGCATGTGAGCAAGCAAGAAACCTATCTCCTGTCAAGTAGGCTTGGTGGACCCGTAGCAAAGTATAACACATCCTTTCAGAAAAGGTGATCAGCCTGTATTTGCTTTGATTACCATTATGACAATTTTACTGTTTAATCAATTTTATTATAACGGGGGGAAAACATTATTCAACTTCCTGTAATTGGCTTCCCAACAACAGCAGGGACGCCTGTTTTACTCATTAATGGCCTTTTGTGAGCCTTTGTGTGCCCCGGTGCTTTCATAATGTTACCGTGGAAGTGCTTCAGTCACTTTTAATTTTTAAAACGTGATAAATCTAAGGATTATAACAAGCCCAGGTGTCTTTTGTCAGCAGGAGCCCCTCGTTTACTAAGAAGTTACGTGAACATGTCCCCTGAGCTCTCAAAATGATGCTAACGCTCATGTGATATCATAAACTTGCTGCCTGGAGTGATGATACCACTGAGAGGTTTCTCTTTTATTCTGGTGCTTTAAGTTGCCAAACCATTTGTCAGCTAGCTAACCACTGCATGAAGCCCTGATCTCTGTAAATGATACCTCCTGTAACTTGAATCCGGTGTTCTCCGGGGAGGGCACACATGACTGTAGTGATGGGTCTAACTGAACAAAATAGTCATTTGTATTTGGTCAGTTTTAATTGATGGTCGCACCAAGTGCCATGCTTATTTGTTTGTCTGGATCAGTTTTTATTGCACTGGTGATGAAGTCACATCGCTTAGCACAGATTTTCAGTACCTTCATGTTTTACATTTTCATCTTCAGTGTTTTGCACAAAAGTTATGTACCTGCAGGTTTGGTAAATGTTCACCTTGGGATACAGTACTGTAAAGATTAAACTCATCCAGACCATATTTTCTCTGCTGCTTTCACTTTGAGTAAAGTCTCTTTTTTTTTTTTTATTAAGTCATTTAGGATGAGAAAGGAGAAAAAAACTCTGGGGGTTCTCCGTCTCTAACAGTTTACTTTCTTGACAATGCACATTTTTTTTTATTCTTTCTTTTTTTCCACCCAGTAGAGGGCAAGGTCTGCACTTGGCTTTAATTATGACCTTTTGGCCTTTGCCTCTGCTGACCTGAACCCCCAGTGCGACCGCGTTTGACCTGCTTCTGGGAGGCCTCGACAGCTTTGTTGTTTTTCTTCATTAGCAGATTCACACTGGCCTCTGAGTTGCACACCCACGCATACCCACACATTTTCTCTCAGTATTAAACATATATAATCCGGTGAAAACACTAAGGGCCCACCCACAGAGGAAGTAAGGTCAGAACAAAACATATCAAGGGTTCAGTAAGTGTGTGTGTGGGTGGGTGGTTGGGGGGTGAATAGTGTGTGATTGTGAAACAGTGGCAGAGAGATTGTTAAACATGTTGGGGAGTTAGCAGGAAGAGTCAGTGATAGGGCGCATCCATCCATCACCAGACACGAACAAGAGGCTGTTTATAAACACGACATACTGGGAATTTCTTAATGAGATGATTCCAGTTCGTATGAGCAGGGGAGACGAGTGGGGAGGGAGCTTTGTGGCTTTTTGTTGCCAGTTCAAGTCCCGAGTGCAACCAAAAAAAAAGGCCACTTATGGGAAATATTAAGCAAAGTTTGTTTTTTTTTCATCTGTCACACTACAATAACTAAAACATTAGGTTTAAATTAAAATGTTGCCCCTTTTTAAAAATGCATATATTTATCCTGGTGTTCCTCGAAGAAAAAAAAAAAAAAGCTTATGAATCCTGCTTGACACTAAAGATCTTTGATCAGCATGTGCAGCAAAAACATCTCACGTGAAAGGTTCTGTTTACTCTGTGTGTGTGAGGGAGAGAGAGGCTGGGCTGCTGTCAACATTACAAATGGGAAAAGCTGGACAAAGTGACAGGACGGTGAAACAGTTGGCACAGCAGGAAAACTCAGTGGTGAGTCCGCAACCTCTAACTATCCGCAAAAGTAACCAAACTAAACCCTAACAAAGAGCTTCCCAACTACAGCGGTGTTTTCATGTAGCAAATCTAGATTTCATACCTCATTGTTTCATTAGAGCCAATATGGATTTTGCAGGCTCGTGTAAAAGAGGAAACCTGAACAATGAAATAAGTGATCAAATGTGGATGCTGTCGTGCACTAAATTGTCTTTTGGATCTTGTAAAAATCTGGAAACAAAAGGAAAAACATTTTTCCTGGTCTCTTTTCCAACTGTAGGGCTACGAGTTGCTGCAACAGATTATTGCTCATTGCCTGTATCCGGCAACACATTTCACTGTGAATAAGAATCACTGTGCTGTTATAATAGCTATATTTTAAAGTGCTGCATGAAAAGGTGAGCTATCATGTGCAATTCTAGCTGTGCATTTTTATTCTTGGGCTCTGCTTAAGTGGTTTTGCATGCTTCACTATTAAGCTATTTACCTTAGTTAGCACCTGGGTGTACCCTCTCAGTTCATCCACTGTCTAAAACAAGACTGCACTCTCCCTTTAAGCCAGTTTTGGCAATAGGTTTGAGCAGCGGGCGAGGGGAACCTCGTTTCTGCTCTCACTGATGTCAGACAGAGTCAAGAGGAAAAAAAACCAATGTAAAGCGGACCATTTCGGGCAGTCTGTACCCCGATCTTTTGACTTTTATGGATACCGGCCTATTTTTTTTTTTTTTGTTAATAAAAGTTTGTTTGTGGCTAGGATCAGCTCCACCACCCCCCGAAGAGAAGAAGAGGATGGATAGAAAACTTTGACTGTTTTAGTGGTTTATATTTCAGAGGCGGAACATAAGGAAAAAATATAATGGGTTATAATGGGGACCCCTAACTGGTTGAGGCAGATGGCTGCCCCTCCCTGACCCTTGTGTTTTTCCTTCCCACTGTCACCAAATGCTTGCTCAAATGGGGTCGTTTGACTTGACAATATAAAGCACCTTGAGGCGACTGCTGTTGGGAATTTTCGCCATAAAAAATTAAAAGTGAACTGAATTGAAAAATAATGCAAATAGAACAGACTAGAGGACCAGTAGCTTTCACAGAGTAGAGAATACAGTTTCAAACAAATGCTCCGAGCAGACATAACTAATGTTTGACAATTTACATTCCTCCTTGTGATAGCTAAATCTCCCCCAGCCACTCTCACTTACATATGCTGAGGCGTAAGCTATGGACTTTACTCACAAAATCCAGAGGCCACTCTTGTATGAGTGTCAGCTTCCTGCGAGGATCAGTAAACAGTCCAGGCTGTTATCGAGCTGCAGCTACCAGCCAGCAGCTGTCTGATAGAGACGGGAGCCGATCACACGGAGAGTACGTGCCAAACACGATTTATTATGTGCTGAATTTATCTCTGGGCTTATACTGTGTGAGTGATTCAGGACTAATGAGTTGTTGGTCTGGAGGGAACGCTGTGTTAATTGTAGTTTTCTGTGCTCGTACTTATTTAGACATGCCAGACAACAGTTTACTCCCTTCTCATGTGGTTGGAGCCATGTTGCTGCACAAAATCCCCCCCAAAAAGTTCACTCCAGAATCCAACTGAACTAACCACACTTGATGTGAATGTGACCTAAAACTCTTTCCCTCCTTACCCTGCCATTTTCCTATTTTAATTTTTTTTTTTTTTTACGATACTCCCATGGGGGCCTGTGTTCAACAGTCTGACACCTCCAGAAGATCCATGGTGACATTTACACGCTCTCAGATATTGTCCCCATCATTTAGAGTCACTCTCAGTGCCGCTGCCTGCTCCCTGCTCCCCTTCCGTTCTTCAGGGGTCAGAGGGAGTCAGAGGGATGGTTTGTTATCATGGTTTTTATTTCGACATACACTAGCATGTTGAGATGCGACACACTGCCTTTGACAATGAAATAGCTGTAACTCACTTCTTCTCACGCCAGAATCCATCAGCAACCCACCACTGAGATGCTTTTTAGTTGTTTTAGTGCAAATTGCAAACTGGCTAAAAAGTATTTTGAAAAGGCAGAAAAAAACATCACTTACTCTCATTTCTTTAGCTGAATATATGAAAAGTAACAAAAGTGTTTGGAAACTGGTTAAGTGGAAGACAAAGGAAAAAGTGACAGGGCTACATAAAATATTTACAGCAAATGAACAGTATCTTAAAGTTGTGTCCTTAAGAAACAGGAAAGATCCGATACAGGACCTGAGATATGCATCTGGCCTTCAGCTGATCCATCTACTGTTCACTGAAGCCTCTACGGAAATGGTCTCAGTGGAAGGGCAGCTGTCAAGGAGCCATTCTTAAGAACAGAAAACAAGGAGCAAAGGATGAAATATGCCAAGTTACACAAGAACTGGACCAAAAATCAGCAGCAACATGTTTTATGTAGAAAAGAATTTGAAAAATTGATGCACCATACATATCAACTGGAAAGAAGCTGATTGGCAACAGCTTTATTTTTCATTATGAGGGTGATTGCAAAGACACTGCCAATGCAGTAAAAGCATCCTCCACAGCAGTGTTCCACTGTGGATAGAAAAACACAGTGAAACACTGTCCCGATGCACGCTCAATCATCCAGGTAAAGAAATCCCAAAAAGTTGATTCTGTTCAGAGAGGTACTTAGGTACAAGTACAGATACTACTGTTAAAAAATACTCCAGTAAAAGTCTAAGTATTGATTAAACTTCTCTACTCAAATAAAAACAAAAAAGTACAGTGAAATATACTTAAAGTAAGAAAGTGAAAATAGCTTTTTGAAAGACGTTTCTATTTTTGTCCAGAGCTAACTGAACCTTGTGCTATATTACCTAATGATAAAATAAAATCAGCAGATGGGAATACAAACTTTAGTATAATATTTTATTATTCTGATTATACTTAGCTTGAATCTAAAGAAAAAGTAAAATTAAAAACAATCTCTTTATTTTATGTTGCCTACATTGCATAGAGTGAGTTTGCCTCTAAACGGGAAAATGTGCACAGTCAGGGGCTAAAGTGGGATTGAGCAGGTGGGGGAATCCTAAAATGGGTTTCAATGGCTCAGCGTGGGGAAAAGAATGACAACGCAAAAATAATTTCTATTGAGGACTCAGTAGATTTTATTAATGTGCAGGCTGTGATCAGCTGACCTGCTGCTCTGTGTGGATGTACACAACTGAATTCAACAAGACGTCAGCAGATGGTCATGAGTTGTCCTTTATGTCCATCCTCTACACCAGGGGTGTCGAACTCCAGGCCTCGAGGGCCGGTGTCTTGCATGTTTTAGATATCACCCTGGGTCAACACACCTGAATCAAGTGATCAGTTCATTACCAGGCCTCTGGAGAACTTCAAGACATATTGAGGAGGTAATTTAGCCATTTAAATCAGCTGTGTTGGATCAAGGACACATCTAAAACCTGCAGGACACCGGCCCTCGAGGCCTGGAGTTCGACACCTGTGCTCTACACTGATAGTATTCGGTTTATGCTGTCTTTTTTTGTTCTTAAAGAACAGTGTGTTCTTTATTTTAGCAGACATTCATGTTCCCTCCATTCATCATCATGAATGGATGGAACGGTGACTTTAAAGGACAAAACAACCGAACTAGAATGAGAAAAGGAAAAAGTGTTAAAGCAAAGCTCGGAGATGCAGCATAGGATCAATGGAATGGCGAAAAACAACTCAGAGCTCATTAAGGGGATTATGTTGAACTTCAGCAACTTGAAGCGCGAAAACACTGAAATGCAGGTGCAAAAGCAACAACAAGAGAAAATACATGAAGACCTGCAGCATACGCTTCAAGAAATCCAGAGAAGAAATGAGCAGTTGGAAGGCATGCACAGCAAAGCACAAGAGAAGAAATACAGACATGCTTAAGGCAATTCAGGAGGCAAAAATACAGGAGGCAACATCCAATGAACTGAAAGAAAAGCTTGGAGAAACACAAGCAACATTAGAAGAAGTGAAGCAAAGATGCCAGAAACTCAAGAAAGAAAATGCAAAACCAATTGATGAGCTGAGAGCCCTCATCATGGAGAAAAAGGCCCTCGTGGAACAGCACCTGAAAAAGAAGAAAAAGCGCTTCTGCTTGTTCCACAGGACAAGTATTTGTATAACGGTTTACTTAGTCCCTAAGGACCCCAAAGCGCTTTACACTACATTCAGTCATTCACCCATTCACACACAGGTGATGGTAAGCTACATTGTAGCCACAGCTGCCCTGGGGCGCACTGACAGAGGCGAGGCTGCCGGACACTGGCGCCACCTCTGACCACCACCAGTAGGCAGCGGGTGAAGTGTCTTGCCCAAGGACACAACGACCGAGACTGTCAGAGCCGGGGGTCGAACCAGCAACCTTCCGATTACAAGACAAACTGCCAACTCTTGAGCCACGATCGCCCTGGAGGGACACTGCTGCTTCCCCACCTGCTGTAGCCTTGTCTTCCTCCACCTCTGTTCCATCTTAATTTTCACCTCTCCTCTGCCCTCTTTCTCCCCTCTCTCCTTTTCTCTCCCTTCTTCACCTCTTTTCTTTTTTCACCCTCACCCCCCTACCAGTCCCAGCAGTTGACTGCCCCCTCCTGAGCCTGGTTCTGCTGGAGGTTTCTGCCCGTTTAAAGGCAGTTTGTCCTCCCCACTGTCGCCTGGTGCTTGCTTAGAGGGGATTGTTGGGGTTTTCTCTGCCCTGTGTCTTTCCTTCTTTCTATCTATCCCTTCTTTTCCCCTCTTTTCCCCTTCTACCTGTCCTTTAACCTCTTCTTTACAACTCCCCCCCGCCTTTCATTTCCTCCATCATCTCCTGACCCTGTGTTCACTTTTGAGAGCACAGGGTAGAGAGATGGGGGTGGAACAATAAACACAATTGGCTACATTTTACATGTGTCAGATCAATGTCTTCATTCAAGAATAATTCATCTTAATTATATAAAAAAAGAAATGGGTAATAGTGTGTTTTGTGTATAATATGCATACTATACTTGTTGTATCCAAATCCTAGAAGGAAAAAGAATAAGACAAATAAAAAAATAAAACAAAAATATATTTCTACTTTTTTTCCAGGTCAGTTTTGGTTTTAATTCCTGATTTGTATCAACTAGCAGTTAACCCATATTAGTTCCTTTCAGGTTAATCTAAGTTTCTTTTAGTTGTTTTAACTCTCTGATCGATGTAAGCCCACTCAGTTCCAAAGTAATGAGACTTTTGCACAGCACTACATGTATGGCATCAAGATATAATGGAAGCCCATTGACCCTGGGAGTTGTCTGGCTTTTTAACACCATTCAATACATGTGCAAGTTACATCGGGTGCAGACATTCATGCTCCCTCCATGATTCATCATCTCCACCTTTTAGTTTATACATTTCTTCTGTGTACAGCCAAAACCCTGCAAAACAATCCTCATCGGCATCATGTAAACTTTGATTCTAAACAGCAAATGTTGACACGATATTCACACTGTGAAGTACATTTTCAGAGAACAGCTAGCATGGCCACAGAACTACCTTTTGCGCTCTGTGTAAGTCTGATTTTTAAATGAACCAAAATAACAATATGATTAAATAACACTTGATCCTCTTTGGAACAATGCAGATAAAAGTCATATCCATTAACAACAACACAAGGAAATTTAAGGAAGAAAAATAGAAAGTGTGAAGAAAGTGTCCACAGACTCACTAGACATCAACACGCACTCTTCTACTGCAAGATGTTTGTGGCTTTTCATGATGTCCATTTCAAATCTCACTCAGACTTTGAGTCATTCCACCGATGATTTGCTAACGTGCATAGGTTCAGGTATGGCTCTTCAGTGTTAACTGGCCTCACTTTTTCTTTTTTTACACTCTCTACTGTGATATGAAATTGATAGATGAGGCTACCTAGTCCTTGAGGACAACAAGGTACAACAAGACCACAGTGTAACATTTCAACCACCAAGTTTCACAGCTGGTATTAGGTTCTTTTCCTGAAAAGCTGGTTTGCTCTGATCATCCATCAGATCAGCCAAAGACTTTTCATAGGAAAAGCCTTTGGCCAAGCATGGTCAGATTTGTGTAGCCTCTGTTTCTTGCACTTTGATAGCAGCAGGGGGTTGAATTACCCGGAGATCCTGTTATGAAATTTGGTGCCTTATAGATTTTTCTTTTCACAAAGTACACATGCAAATCTTTTACATAAATTGTGGATTTTTTTTTCAAGTACTAGTATGAATTCTAGGATATTTCGACAGTTTTTAAAATCCATTACCAGCCTCATAGGCATTCACAAACTTTACTCTGAAGCCCTTGTAGAGCTCTTTAGATCCTGGCTGAATGACACCAGACCCTGGATATCAGAGAGTTAAAAAAAAAAAAACTTCCTGTAAGCAAGATCGAATCACTGACACGTGTATTTATGTGAGTAAACACTTCTCCAACAGCTTTAGACAGCTACTTGCTTGTTTAAATCTATCGGAAAAAGTCAATTTGAATGTAATTATAGCTGTTAGTTTTTAGAAACATCTCCCGGTAGTTTTATTTCTATAGTCTTTCCCTTCTTTCCCTTCATACCTTCCCAGGTTTGTTCTGTGTTTTGTGGCTCTCTTTGAATTTCTTGATGATACTTCTCTCTCCAGCTCTTGACACTTTGGAAATGCTTGGATAACTTTGTATATCCATCTCCTGCTCTGTGAGCAACAGCGATTCTTTTTCTCAAGTCTAAAGTGATTTCTTTAGTTTTTGGCACTTGATTTCTCAAGTGACAGCTCAAACACTCGCTGAAGTTATTATACTGTGTGTAAATTAGAAGATAACCCTCAGTTTTAATTTGATTTTACAAACTTTGAGCATCACAGCGTTATAACACATTGCACAGCAGTGGTTTGTGCAATGGCTCGGTATAAAGGTCAGTTTTTTTATTGATCCTGGTCTTTTTTGTTTCTAAACAAAAATCTCCAGGCTGCTTTCTAAAGAAAACTAATATGCTTAGAAATGCTACAATGAAAATCCCTTGCCCTGTTGAAAAGCACTTTGACCCCCTGGAAAGTTTTTTTGACAAATCTCACAGCAGGTTAATCAGTTTGTCCTTATTTATAGTTAATCAGAGTAAGTCAAAGTTTTCAAAAGTGGGACACATCTTTTGTTTTATGTACTTTTTCTTTAGGCCTTAGTTTGTACTTTTCCACAGTGCTGTGACCACATATGTATCAATTTATCCTTTGGACATCCACTTAAAAAAACATTGTGTAGCCAGCAGCTACATTCCTGTTTCATTTGTCAGTGAGACTGATCGTGATTGCACCAGTGAAGGCTACAGTTTCATTGAGAATGATTGGCTCTCCCCTAGCCCTCTACTGTGCATAAGTCAGTCCTGATTCCCATAATGAGCCAGTGAAAGAGATGATAGGCGGGTGGGAGGACACTATTAATCCTCAGTAAGCATGTTGCGTGTCAACCGGCCCTGCTTGGAGATTTACAGGCCTGTAATGGGGGTCAGACTTCTATCTTCTCCGGGTGGTGCAGGCCTCGACTTCTTTTGCTCTGCCCTGGTCTGGTTAACTATTTGTGGGGGAGGTGGAAGACCCCGAGAGCCTTAAATCTATCGGATGTCCAATATTAACCACAGCACAAACAGAACAGTGGTAAACAAAAGGAAGAGTAAACACACTCCCCAAGGCCTTTAGGACAAATATGGACAGTTACGTTCACTGCGCACAGTTTAGGTACAACTTAAATAAAAGAAGCGAGGTTTGTTTAATCTTAAGGGGAACTTTAAGGAGGATTTCTTTTATTTGAAACGTGAGATTAATGGAAAATGTTTCTTTCGCCCAGTCCAGCTGTTGCACTCTTGTTACACAAACCTCAACACGCAAGGAGTAAAGCCATCATCTTTCCCCAGCGTTTTCTGATCTATGACGTCCCAGTCAGGTCCAGCTGTTTGGACACACAGTCCCATCCCTGTCCCTCCTCGGTGTCCCCCCACTTTCCCTTTTGTCTATCCCCCTGGGATGTGTAATCCCTCCTCCAGCACATCATCCACCACAGACCAAGAGGCTCAGCTGCACTGCTGCTCTCTGCTTTTTAAAAATAGGCTGGGATATCAGCTAAGAGACCTGGACGCATCCTGGGGATTGAGGAATGTCTCCACACTTCCCAGAGCCTTGATATCTGCGTGAATTCTCTGAGTAATTGTCTCTGTGTGTTTATGGGTGTATGTGTGTGTGTGTATGAAGATAGATCCTGTATTACTAGTTAAAGAGAGAGGATTTTCTGTCCAGATGAGAGAGTGGACCGAGCTGGAGATGAGCTTCACGGCAGGGGGGTTTCTCAGCACCTCAGATGGTTACTGCTCCGCTGAGCAGCTCCAGTACTACGGTGAGTCCACAGTCATGCTCGTGCTCCTGCTCCTGCTTCTTTCTCTTTGGTGTCTTCATCTACTTTTACTTCTGTTTTCTCTCCAGCTTCTCTTAAAAGAACCACGAAATTGAAATATTAAACACTGCCTGATGGGATTTTTGATTCTTATTCTAAGCTAAATCTCATTCGTGGGGCATTAATATATCTAAATTGACACTGGAAAAAGGAAAAACTGACATTGAGCATTTAATACCTTATGCAACTTGAATGTGTGCAGACATTTGCTTTACAAAGAACTCTCTAAATGATCAGTCAGTGCTACTGTAAGGAGCTCAAAGGGAACATCATTTTTCAGAGCCAGTCTCCATATAAACCTGTAATCCACAGAATACACTGTCAGTGTTTGTATAGGGATTATTTCTTCAGGAGAAAGCAGTTACTATGGACACCGTTCACAGGATTTTCTTCTGGCTCACCTGAGCAGATGAAATCCAAACAAAGTACGAAATTTAGTGCGACAAGTATTAAGAAGGAAAATGTGGTTTCTGCTGTCACTTCTGCTCTAACCAAATCCCCCTTTGTATAAATTTCAATTTGTACTTGGAGAGGTTCTGAACTTCCTTGAAGGTTTTGGACAGTTTAGCATTTTTCAATCTGCTGATCTAAACCTTGCTGGCTTGAAATGAACATTTAAATCAAAGAGAGAGCAGAATTTCACAATTTCTAGACAGCAAAATGAGCATCCATGCTGCGTAAGACACTCGAGACTTGATGACTCTTCTACTGCTTTATTATGTCTACAGATTTGACACTGTGTACTGGTCACACAGACTGACATTAAGTAAGTGGGCCATAAATATCTTATATTGTTACACGCTGATATACGACTGCCTTCTGTGTGCAGTGCAGCCTCATTCACTCTGACAGCTGATGAATGAACGCTAAGCCTTTATTTACGGCGTTTGAGAACTCAGTGACATGGAAAAAACAGTTCTTGAGGGGGATCAGCCGGCTCACTGCCTTCGCGACATGCAGAGAGGCTGAGCGTGCATCGGAGGATCTATTTATACTGACATGTATCATCAACAAAGTCTCCCTGTTGTCTCCCCTCCTGCCCTTTGGAGAAGAAGAAGAAGGAGGAAGGGAGGGAGGAGGAGGGGGAGCTGCGGGGGGTGCTTTGCTGGTGTTGTTTGGCTCCCTAGCGTGCGTGGGATGGAAGGGAGGCTGAGGAGTGTTTAGACAGCGTTCAAATGGTTTACAAACACTGCGAACCGCAGCTCAGTCACACAGTGAGAAAGCAAGGACCACCCCCCCACCAACCCCCCAGTTCCCCCTCCACCCCCCACCAAGCCAACCCATCGCCAAGTCGGGTAAAGACAGGAAACATCTGCAGGGAGAATGAAAGCGAGGAGGGGAAATTAAGCACAGAGAAGAGTTCATTAGTAGGCTTTCAGCTGATCAGAGCAGGGACATTAGTCCACTAAATGTGAGCTGCAGCAGCTCTCAACATGTTCTGTCATTTATCATCAAACATGCTTGTAATATAGGCTCAGAACTCCTCGGGATGCTTTCGAGGAAGCCTCAGTTACGACTGATGATTGATGACACGCATGGGGTCTCTGAGGAGAAACTGACCACACGCAGGGTGAAGTTTTTATGTTGCTAATTTTTGAGGTCACTAAAAGAAAGAGTTGGGAATAGGAATGGATTTTACATAACTATGATATAACTATTCAGATTTGTCTATTTGCCAAAGATATAAGTTGAATTACTTCCTGAAACAAAGGTAGCTCTAACAATTTTATGTGTGATGATCAATTTACTCAAAATGGGAAGTCAACTCTGAAAATGTGACTCAAGTGGAGTCATCAGCATGGTTGGGACTGCTCGGTTGTTATCTGACACGTACAGAAAAGGCTCTCATTCATGCAGGCTCTACAAGTCACTCTCTGTTTCCTTTCATCCTGTCTTTGTTGTAAACTAACTTAATCTGTTGCTCACTCCATGCATTGTGAAGGAGTTTAACACTTGTCAAACCACACTGAGTGTTAAAAGGCAGGATATGGCGACCTTTGCTGCTTTGATTTATTTATTTATTTTTGAATATTGTCTCCTGGAAATTCCTCTTTATGTGGATGTGCTACAGCATCACTGCAGGATGCCTGATTTTCTGTCAGAGCTCGAAGACGTACCTCACGCTCTGCACAGTACTGTGCAAGTCTCAAGCCATTCTTCATTTGTTTATATTTTGGTGGGAAAAGGGGAAAAAAACCTTTGCAGACACATTTAAATACAGTATATAATGCAGTATATAAGGCAAAAATAGAGTTTGTACAATTTTGCTAACCTCTAAAGTTAATATTTAGTATGATCATCTTTTGTTCTTTGATACAGCCTGAACTCTCTTAGGCAGCTTTCTTTAAGTAGACGTCAGTAATAGTTCTTCAGGCTTCTTTGAGGATGTTCAAAGTTCTGCCTTTTGTTCTGTTCTCTGTTAAGGTGATTCCCACACTGCTTCAATAATAGAGACGTCCGGACTTTGGGGAGACCAAACCTTGACTTATAATGTCCCATTTTATGTTTTTAAAAAAAATCCCAAATATGCATTTACTTGATTTGGATGAAAGTCTGATGATCATTTTGTGCTTTCATGATTCCATTCATTTTGAGAAGATATCCAACACAACTGGCTGAAATGCCACTCATAAAACCATGACCCAGCCTCCACCATGTTTCACAGATGGCTGTACATACTCACTGTTGTACCTCCCTTCTGACCTCTGAGGTATACTCTTTTTTTCTGCTCCACTTGGCCAGTTCCACATTTTTAAGGACACCCTGCACGCATCATGCCATAATATGCCACTTTTTCAGCTAACAGCTCTTTGGGAATCACCTTGTTGGACATTTATTGTAGATTTTGTAGATTTTTGTGAAAGGCTGCTCTTAAAAATTGGTTACTGGACTGAAAATGAGTGAAAAAGCAGCCAATATCCAAAGCACTTTGAAAGACTTAGAAAGCCTTTAGAGCTATTGGCTAAGGCCACTTTAATACAATTACAAGCAAAATGTAGAGAAATGAGGTGTGGCTCAAGACTTCTGCACAGTACTGTATATAGCGATACACATTTTACTACTATATATACATATGTCTGTGAAGGTTCTCAGTCATCCAGGTCATCGTAGTCTAAGGAGCTTGGAAAGAAAAGCGTCTGGACTTCTTTAAGTTGCTTGAAGACGTTTCACCTCTCATCCGAGAAGCTTCTTCAGACGCCTTAACGCCCACTCACATCCTGGGCCTTCTGACCTCAGGAAATCACATGATAGGGTGGGGCTAGGTTTCACAATGAGTTCACCTGAAACTTTGGCTGAATGTGACCTGCACCCGTTTTCACACCTTGGCTCACGTGATTAGGTAGAGGATCATTAGGGGGTCCTTTGTCCCTCTTAGGGGGATACTCCCACAGGGCTTAAATCTGAGACTCTTTACCATTTGATCTTAGAACTGAAGAAGCTTCTCAGATGAGAGGTGAAACGTCTTCAAGCAACTTAAAGAAGTCCAGATGCTTTTCTTTCCAAGCTCCTTAGACTACGATGACCTGGATGACTGAGAACCTTCACAGATATATGTACATATAGTAGTAAAATTACTATATATACATATACTCATTTTACTATCATGTGTACATATACACAGTTTAGACACATTAAAATCAATGACCTAGTCCTTCCTAATCTTCATCCAACATGTTTTAGCCCGAAAGTTCCCATTTCCTGAAACTCCTGAAGGTTGGGTGGGCTCTCTGTTTAATCAGTGCATAACAGATCCCACAGCAGTCCCGGTCGAATAGTCCAGCTGTACTTTAAGAGGCTGCCAGTGGTCACACATGTTTTCTCAGCGGAGTCAGTGCTCGCAAAACACAAGCGGTTGACCCACACTCTGACATGTTTTAGGTCATCCCAACAATGAACTGAATGAATGACGGACTAAATGAAGAATCCAGAAAAAGGGGATAAAAAAATAAAATAATAATAATAATAATAAAAAAATCCTAAATGGCACTGGGAGTTCTCAGCTGCATCCTGTTTCAGCAGTCTGAACAAGTTCACAGGGTCTCACTCTCAGCTTTTTATTGTATCCCATAAGAGCCATTAAAGCAATCACGAGTCACGTAAAGTCACATTCCTCTGAACGCTTTTTGACTTCGACCAGCGTCACAGAGTTTCCTTAAACGTTCATTCATGTTTCAGTCACGCTAGTGTAATCACTTATTCCCTGTAGGTTAGATGCTGTATGTGTGTGAAAGATTTACAACATTTGGAAAGAATATTTGCTATACCTAAAGTCATAAATCTTACACCATGGCACTTGAGCGCTATTTAAGTGGATCACAGCCTGATGTAATCATAACAATATCCTACATACAGTCAGGAGGCTGTAGTGACACAAGGAGATGCTAGGGATGGTCCAATGTGGTGACGCAGGAAGGAAAGAAGAAGAAGAAGAAGGGAAAAAAATGATGGAGTGTTATGAATTGTGAGGACAAGTTGCAGCACAGGTGTGTGATACTATAAGATTACCTTAAGCATGATCCTGTATTTCACTTAAAACCAGCTGTTTGTCTCTCATCATTTCATCATCGTGACTCCAGATAAAAGTTCATTTGTTCCTAGTTAAAGATAGCGATCTTTAAAATGGGTGATCTATGTTAGCTCAGTTCCCAAAAAGTTAGAAATCAATGAAAATGGAATGCAATCCTTTGAAAATCTCATAAACTGATATTTTATTCACAGTAGAACACAGAAAACATATCCAAAGTTTAAACTGAGAAAAATTACCATTTTAGGGAAAATATGATCTCATTTTGAGAATGATGGCAGCAACATGTGTCAGTGGGATTGGGTCAACAAAAGTATGTGGTACTAAAATGAAACAGCTGGAGGCTAATTTGGTTAACTGGCAACAAGTCAGTAACATGACTGGGTATAAAACCTGAATCTCAGAGAGGGAGAGTTGTACAAAAAACTGCATCTATAAACTTTAGAGCAACATAAAACTGGTAAAAAAAACTCTGAATATCTAATCATCTTCAGTACATGTTATCATCAAAGGATTCACAGAATTTGGAGAAATCTCTGTGCACAAGGGACAGTCAGCGTTGGGTGGTTATGGTCTTCGGGCCTTAACAGGCGCAATGCCTGTGAAGAAAATTTACTGTGTCATCCACAAATGGAGGTTAAAGCTCTGTGATGCGAAGCAGAAGCAACATGTGAATGGGATTCAGAGAGTCTGCCGTCTTCTCTGGGTTGAAGCTCATTAAAAAAATGAACTGAGGCAAAGAGCAAAACTCCTTTTCTGGAAATTTGCATAATAAAAAAAACCCCACAACAACATAAGCATAAATGAGGCTCTGTCCCAACTTGTTTTAAGACGTGTTGGTGCCATTCAAAATGATTTTATTTTTTTCTTTACTTTTGATGTTTTCTATGTTCTGCTGTGAACACAACAGTAGTGTATGAGATTTGCAGATCAATGCATTCTGTTTTTATCTCCATTTTACACAGTGTCCAACTTTTATTGGATTTGGGATTGTCACAAAAGGTTCAGTGATTTGTCACAGCTGCTGAGCACTGCAGCTTTTAGCAAATGCTACTCCAACTGGAATAAAGGGTTCATCTCCTGGTGGATAATTCTTTAACTGTGGATTAATAGAGGTTTTACTCCAGTGACCATTTCCTTTAAATGTCATGTTTTATACTTGAATCATTTCTCACAGTTTAGCACAACCAAGGGAATGAAAATCTGAATACAAATTTTGCACGTATGGGTTTAAACTGCAAGGCCACATCAAGAAGTCAGCTGTCCGAGTAACGTATTTCAAGGAAACCTCATTGTGTTCGTTTCAAGCTCCATATTTCCGTTATTGGACTCTACTAGAGAAGCTTTGAATCACACTTGTCTTATACTTAGTTTATCATCTGTCTGAAACAAGCCACCCTTCCTTCAGTCAGCTTTCTTCTAACTGGCCAACCTTGACAAACAGAAAGCAGAACTGCTCTGTTCACAGGTGGACCTGTGACTTATGTGATCCTACATCAGTGTCATCTCTCATCAACATACAGAGCCAGTTAAAACTTTTGACCCTGGACTTTGATTTCAGATATGCTGGCTGACCCCCTGGGCTATCCCCTGCAGGACCCTGACCTCCAGCTCCTCCCATACAGCCAACAACAGTATAGTCCCGCCAACCTGCCCTTCTCCCACTATGGTTCTCCACCCTCCTCTGCCCCCTCTCCCTCCTCCTCCTCCTCTTCCTCGCAGTTCTGCAACCCACCATACCACTACAGCCCTCACTGCCTGGAGGCCGCTTGCGATCCGAGCCCCGAGCCCCACTGTGGGGGTCTCTTTACTCAGGGCCTCGGATCTGTAGGACTGCCAATGGGGCGGAGGTCCCGGATGGGCTCGGGTGGAAAGAGCAGAGGTCAGGATGAGCTGTGTGTGGTGTGTGGGGATAAAGCATCAGGATACCACTACAATGCTCTTACCTGCGAGGGATGCAAAGGTATTTATTTGATTGCTTTCTGATCTTCATATTTTTCTACTTCTTAGCGTCAGTAGGTCATGTTTTACCTTTCGCTACAGGATTCTTCAGACGCAGTGTCACCAAGAAAGCTGTGTATCACTGTAAGAGTGGTGGTAGCTGTGAGATGGATATGTACATGAGGAGGAAGTGTCAAGACTGCCGTCTGAGGAAGTGCCGAGCTGTGGGAATGCTGGCTGAATGTAAGGCTCAAACACAAGAAACTGATTGACTGAGGTTGTAATGTAATCAGAGAAATGATTAGTGAGATTCCAAAAAACAATATGTCACTTTGTGCTTGTGCAGAAAGTAATACTTTTTACCCGCTCTTCAGGTCTGTTGACTGAGGTGCAGTGCCAATCCAAACGCCTGAGGAAAGGAGGTAAAAGCAGAGGGCAAGAGGAAGAGGAGAACACAGACAGCAGGAGAGTCAGCTCTACCAGCAGGCTACCCGGACAGGTGCGGCACACCTGTGCTCGATTGGATGATTTCCTAACTTCAGAGTTCGAGGTTCAAGATTCTTGTGCTACATGGGC
This sequence comes from Pelmatolapia mariae, assembly GCF_036321145.2. Classification (NCBI taxonomy): domain Eukaryota; kingdom Metazoa; phylum Chordata; class Actinopteri; order Cichliformes; family Cichlidae; genus Pelmatolapia; species Pelmatolapia mariae. The sequence goes on along the minus strand of NC_086244.1, from coordinate 36,029,056 downwards.
TAAACGAATTCAGCATAGCAGCAAGAGTTCACATAAAACACAATATACAGGAACAACTTTAACAGCACCAATATGGGCGAATTATACAAACGATTACATGGTATGCTAATTCATAAGGAAATGAAAGTGCCAGAGTAGTGCACAGTGATAATAAAGTTTATTTAAAGCCTGGAGGGAAAGCTGGCAAAATCTTAATAGACTTATCAGTATAACTGCCTCCTGATTAAGGCACTAGCTCAGACTCCAACTACAGCATTTTGTTAAACCCATGTATGCAGAGTAGGTGCTCTTATGCTCGTCAGACAATGCCTTATTCTTTCTCCTGCTACCCCAGTGCTGTTTAAGTGCCCAAGAACAAAACAGACCAAATTAAAAGCATAATTTAGATCTGTAAGGAGACTTTGCAGCTTTATGTGCCTTGTTTTAGGAGTATATTGCTCAATTAAGGCTTATAGAGGCATCAAATTGCCTTAAAATTGCATGCAGCCAGTGGTAAACAAAACAAAACAAAACAAAGAACAACCTAAAATTGCTCCTAAGAATCTATAATTCTTACTTTGGCTCACCGGGCACAGTCTCTAAATCTATAGATTGTCTTGCTATCTGCACCCTGAGATCTGAAGGATCACCCAGGAAGAGTGACACTATTCTCCCCAGACATTCAAACCTCCTGCATGTAGTACAAGAGCTGAAAACCCAGGATTAAACCTGAAATTAATTTTGCTAAGCCTCAGATCCTGTGTAGTGGTGCAATCCTTCGGTGTCCTTAAGCTATGCTAACTCAGCTTTCTATGCCATTAGCCCTCCTGAGGACCTGCTAGCCTTTTTTATTCTTTTTCTGCCTGTCCCGTTTGTTCTTTAGCCATCAGAATTGTTGTCTGAAGGCCAAGAAAAATACCCAACGGATTTACTTTACCAAGTGGATCATCACGGCCTTGCCGTATTGGTCCATTTGATCGACTTTTGTTATTATTATTCATTTTATTTTATTTTCAGTTGTTACAGATGGGACAGACATGCGGGATAGGAAAGGGAGAAAGAAAGAGAGGGAAGGAAAGAAAAACAGAGGGGAAGAGGGAGTGTGAGAAAGGGCATTTAAAGAGAAAAAATCTCCTGGATCACCTGTTGAGAGAAGAAAAAAGAAAAAAAAGACCCATAGAACATAGGTCTTCCCTGGATCCGGCATCAAGCTGGCACTTTTGATTGACCGGTGTCATGGCAGGGTGTATGTCAACCAGATGTGGGCCAGGTCTGGCAATGATGGCACTATTTATGTTCCTATTGTCCTATTTTAGTTAGAAGACCCAAATGCCATGCTGCAATACTATACTGCTATGGTAGCTAATGTTTCAAATGCAGGTTTGACAGGTTTGTGAGTGTACGCTTCATCCAAAACCTAGTGACGGTTTACTCATCTTTACCAGTGGGTGGCTATAGCTCAGGCGGTAGAGCAGGTCACCTACTGATTGGAAGGTTAGTGGTTCGATCCCTGGCTCCTCCAGTCTGCATGTCAAGAGTGTGAATGTGTATGAATGGAGTCAGGACGCACTCAGTTTAGAGAAAGTGTGTGAGTGTGGCATGTTGTATTGAGCACTTTGAGTGATCTGGGAGAGTAGAAAAGTGCTATAAAAGTCCATTCACTGTCTGAACAGAGTTCTGGCACATGTTGTTATTACATGGCTTGATTAAGGTACACATTAGGCTGACATCTGGGGCCAGAACTGAAACTGTTCTGGGCCAGCACAGGGCCAGCATTGTGTCTACAACTGGCCTGTGTCTGCACACAACTTACACATGGCCCACATACCGCAAAGAAGAATACCAATTTTGCTATGTGGGACTGAAAGCGCACAATGTGCTTTGAGGTAGCAGCCAAGAAAGGTGTAGTTTGTGTCTGTGAACACCTGTGTGGATCAGCGCGCTTGTATTCAAAAGGTTTCTCCATGTAACGATCTGCTAGAGGGTGTGGAGAGCCATAGCTCCATACCCCAGGGCATTAAGCAGGCATGGAGGAGATCCAGACCCCAGACATGTACAGGCCCCCAGAGTGCGAGAGCACAAGGAGGACCATTGGCTTGGTAACCGTGCCACTCTCCTGGGGAGAGCTGAGGAGAGCCCCAGATGGGGGGTCACCCAGCAGCCACGGAGCAGAAGCCAGAGGGGGCTGCAGTGACGTGCCTGCGGGCTCTGCCGGCAGCCAGCTGCGCCAGAGTTAACTGAGCCAGAGGCCTGAGGGGCCCCAACCCCTCGGAAGGGGCCCCCAGGGCAAGCAGCCACCGGGAGTGAGCCTGCCAGCCTTTTTATAAATAACAAAAAGGTTGCTCTGATTCCTGCTGAACATCTTACTGGCTGTTCTAACAAGACTTCCAAGTCCATTCTCACCTGATGTCTTTAAAGCTTCTGAACCAAGCAGCAATGCAAAATGGTCATGCAACTAAAAAAAGAGGCATTGTCTCAGTGAAAAAACCCCTGCTCAGATTTCACTATGCTTAGTGGACAAAGATGATTTGCTGAACCTTTTCAGTAAAGCATTAACATGGTGCGAGTTAAAATGTCCTTCTTTCTTGTGAAAACCTGAATTGTTACCTCCTCATTCTGATGTATCTACTGGGAAGCATTTGTAGGTACATATTGTTACATTGTAATTTCAGGTAAAATACATTGAAACTCCCCTGAATTCTTTGGTAATTACACCCTTAATCACAGGTCACATTATAAAGTGCTGCCTTTATATTTACGTGACTCAAAACATGAGCCTCAAAGTCAACCACCACCAGCCCAGCAGCTGCTGAAGGCCTTCTAATGAACGAATCATAGCAAACTGTTGCCATGGCAACTGCTGGTGTTCATGACGTAAAGAAGCGTCAGCCTGATGGTCAGTCGCACCACTTTGGTTCATACTGAAATAGTATATATAGGATATAATAAATATAATCACATTTACTTGCATTTACTCGGTTATTTAGTCAATGATTTCTGGTTGCATTGCTATTTCAATATTTTTTTCAAACCCAGAAAGGCTGAAATATCACAGACTCTTCCTCTGCTGCCACCAGGAGGTTCAAACAGTCATTAGACGGACTGAAATAAAATGTGTTCCAGCTATTCACACAGCTCTCAGTATCAGCTTTAAAAGTCTTAGGCTCCCCTCATTATTGATCTAAACTGTGTCTAGTCTCTCACTGTGTAATCATGAGTGCTTCTTTGCAAATCTGTGTGCTGTGCTCGTTTCCATCTGCACCAGGCTTTGTCTGCCAGTTTAACCCGAGAACAGAAATACATCGTGGATAGGATGGTGGAGGCCCATAGGCTCTACAGAGGTCAGGACAGTAGCAATTTTAGGGTAGGTTCCAGTCCAGAAACATACAGTGCAAAAACAGTTTTCTTGTTCTCATCTTGCTTTTGTTGTGTGTGCCTTCAGGCATTTGAGTGGCTGTGTCCAGAAGAAGTGGAAGGCCTGTCTGATGTAGTATCACCCCGCCTACAAAGGCTGCTGCAGTTTGCCAGGACAGTGCCAGGTGAGATGAAAGAGGGAAGGTGTCAGCTTTATAATATATTTGCTTGAAAAAGAAGCAGGATAAGAGGATCAGAGGGGAGATGTTCTCCCATTTAAATGAGACAAAAAATACAGGAAAGTTACTATCTGCTTACAAGCTTCAAGAAAGTTTCCAGAATCTTATTACCTACATTCTCTTCTCAGTCCTCAAAATTGAATCAGTATGTTTCTGCTGGCACAAGAGATACTGGTTGTAGAAATCTCTGCTTTCTCTTGAATATAATAGAAGTTAATGAAACTTTCCTGCTGGTGCTTTGCAGCAATATGGCTTTCCAGAAATCATGATCCAGTTTCTTAAAAAAATAAATAAATAAAAATCCATAGAGCTTATTGTTAGTGGTTTCGTGTTGGATCTATTTTCTTTCTACTATCTACATCCGCCAACCAAACGAAACCCATAGCGCGCTAATCTCACAGCTCAGTTGAAAGAAGCATGGGGATTATTGTTTGCATCTACATGCTTGTGTGTAATTCTGGGCAGGGCCGTGTGGAGATGTTTGAAGGGACGGGTGCTCAAAGTTTAAAAGGGGCTCAGGCTGAATAACAGCAACCCACATTCATCAAGAATCTAATATGGAATTGCTGCATACAATATCACTGTCATCAGGTGGGGACAATGAAAAGCAAAACGTAGCCCATGTTTTACCTGATGGGGTACAATGTTCCTGTTGAGGGGTTGCTGCTGCTCCTGCTGCTGGAAAGCAGGGCAAGGAAAGGGGCAGGTGCCCCCTCTGCCCCCCTGCGTGCCTGATTCTGGGGTTTTCAGAGAATAGTTTTAACATCTTGAGCCAGATCTGCTGGGGTCAGATGTTTGAAACACACAGCACAGTTGAATGGTGTATTTACCGGAATCCTTTTAAAGCCTTTGTGTCATTTGTAGGAGTTTAATATTTATTTTATGATACTTAATAGATGTCCACTTATTATTATTACGTAAGAAGGAAGAACGGACAAGGACCCTTTTCTACAGCAACCCATACAACTTTGTTAAGGGCCTTTTTGTCGAACAGAAGAGCGATTGCCTCAAAATGCCCATAAAAGACCTGGAAGATCATCTGAGGAAAACTTACTCTGAGCATCGGAGGCAGGAGCCAGTTACTATTCCGAGTGACATGCCGCCTATCCAGGCACCAGAACACCAAATGGACATAAGACCACCTACATGGAGTGAAGTGGAGAAGGTAGTGAAGCAGGCAAGAGCAGCATCAGCTCCACGACCTAATTGCATCTCATATAGGCTCTATAAAAACACCCCACGAGTCCTCAAATACCTGTGGAAGCTGATGAAGGCAGTGTGGCAGAAAGGAGTGATTCCAAAGGCTTGGTGAAGAGCAGGAGGTATTCTGATCCCTAAGGAGAAGAACTCCTCATCCATCAGCCAATTTCGCCAGATCAGCCTGCTGAACGTAGAGGGAAAGATCTTCTTCAGTGTCTTGGCCCAAAAATCTACTTTCCTGCAAAGAAACAACTACATTGACACATCAGTGCAGAAGGCCGGCATCCAGGGCTTCTCGGGATGTCTGGAGCATGCCAGCGTCATCTGGCACCAGATTCAAACTGCCAAGAAAGAACAAAGAGACCTTCATGTGGTCTTTTTAGACCTTGCCAATGCCTTTGGGTCAGTTCTGCACGAGATCTTGTCGATGACCTTCAACTATTTCAGCGTACCAAACCACATCACAGGACTGGTCAAGACCTACTTTCAGGATTTACAGTTTTGTGTGACAGCTGAGAACACCACCACAGCCTGGCAGCACCTGGAAATTGGAGTTATGGCAGGCTGCATTTTTTCCCCTCTGGCATTTATCATGGCAATGGAGCTGGTCATGCGGGCATCTCAGTGGGTAGTGGGAGGTGAGAGACTCATGAGTGGCCTTCGTCTTCCTCCCATTAGAGCCTACATGGATGACATGACCATCATTACAACAACAAAACCATGTACTAGGCGATTGCTACAGAAGCTCCAGGAAAACATAGAATGGCAAGAATGGAGTTTAAGCCAAGTAAATCTCGCAGCATCTCCATCATAAAAGGAAAACTGACAGCCGAGCAATTCTATATCAGTGGAGAACAAATTCCAACCGTCTTAGAGAAGCCCATAAAGAGCCTGGGACGGTGGTATAACGCAGACCTCAATGATACGTGGCAACTAGAACAACTAAGGCAGAACTTGGCTAATGACCTCAAGCGGATTAACAACACTGCACTCCCAGGGAAACTGAAGCTCTGGTGCTTCCAGTTTGGGTTATTACCCAGACTACTGTGGCCTTTGACAATGTACGAGGTCTCACTCAATCATGCCAATCGACTAGAGAGGCTAGTGAGCTTCTACGTTAAGAAGTGGCTCGGACTTCCCAAATGCCTCAGCAGCGTCGGACTCTACAGCGACGGGATACTGTCATTGCCTATCCCTAATCTGATAGAGGAGTTTAAATGTGCAAAAGTGAGGCTTGAGATGTCACTCACGGACTCCCGGGACCCAATAGTGAGAGGCACTGCTCCCACTGTAGCAAAGGGGAGGAAGTGGACCCCAGCCACATCTGTGCTACAGGCCAAATCTGCTCTTCAGCATCGTGACGTGGTGGGTCATGTCCAACAGGGCAGAGGAGGATTTGGACTTAGAGCAGTAACACCTCGGTGGCAACAGGCATCTGTAACAGAACGTCAAAAAATGGTGGTGGAGGAGGTGCGTCGACAGGAGGAAACAGCCAGACATGCCAGAGCCGTAGCGCTGGCCAAGCAGGGTCGCTGGATGAATTGGGAGAGTGTGGAAAAGAGGAAACTCTCATGGAGTGAAATCTGGGGAATGGAGTCTAATAGACTAAGTTTCATCATCCGATACGATGTGTTACCTTCCCCAATAAATCTGCAGCTGTGGTTGGGAAAGGACCCATCCTGCCCCCTGTGTACAGTCCCAGCCACACTCAAGCACATCTTGGTTGGTTGTAGGACTAGCCTTACTCAGGGCAGATACACATGGAGACACAACCAGGTCCTCAGGTGTCTAGCCGAGAAAGTTGAGTGCAAAAGAAAATCCATCAACGCTCAACCTTTAACGAACCAAGAGGAGTGTCAGCTGTCATCAACATTTGTCCGGGAGGAAGCCAAGTCGAGGACAAGCCCCTCAAACCCGGACCTGGGCCCGCTAAAGGTTGCCAGGGATTGGCAGATGCAAGTGGACTTGGATCAGAGGCTAATTTTTCCTACAGAGATCGTAACAACTACTCTGCGACCAGACCTCGTCCTTTAGTCTCAAAAACTCGTGTACGTCATTGAGCTGACGGTACCATGGGAGGAAGCAATTGAGGAAGCATTTGAGCGTAAGAAGCTGCGGTATGCCAACTTGGCAGCTGAGGCAGAGGACAGAGGCTGGAAGATCAAGGTGCGCCCGGTGGAAGTGGGGTGCAGGGGCTTTGTTGCCAGTACAACAGCAAAACTGCTTAGAGAGATTGGGATCAGAGGACAGGCGCAACGGCAGGCTATTAGAGAACTAGCTAACACTGCTGAGAGGACCAGTCACTGGCTATGGTTAAAAAGGGCTGACATCACTTGGGCAGCTAAGGCAGTCACCTAACCGTGAGAGAAAAGAAAATATTCCGCTCTTCTCCCCTCTGCTCTTCTTCCCTTTTCTGGGAGGCAGTGGGGAGGTAGAGCGTAGAGCCCGATCCGGCGGGGAGGTGTGGGAAGCCAGATCGGGCGCCCCCCTTCCGGCTCTCCTCTCTGTTCTCTCCTATCTTGTCCCTTTTGTCTTACTTCTCTCTATCACCTTTTCTATCCCTTTGAAGAAGTTAGGCTCCATAAATGCTAAAGAGGTAAGTATTATTTCTCAGTTGCAGTGAATAGATAGGAGAAAATAAACTGTAGAAAACTAAACAGAAGAAAGAAGAAGAGAAATAACAATTTAGCATAAACCAGTGACACACTCCGGAGCCTGATCAACCCTGGCAGGGCCTCCTTGGATGAGGGTGTCTAGTGATAATGGCCGAAACACCCGATGAATCCAAGGTCCACTACTGGCGATGTGTCCCAAATCTTAATATGATAATCTAGATCAAATCTCTAATCCCAAAAAATGGCAGATTAGCTTGGGTAAAAGACTGAAAGCTGAGGCACACAACGATGTGTGCTGCTGGTAAAGTTTCTGGGCTGCCTTTCCTCATAACAGCCATCCCTCAAGATTCTCGCCATTTAAAGCAATGCATTATCAGGGACTACAAATAATTCCTTTTACTGAATTATTATAGCCAGTGTCTGCAGGGAGGGACTTTGATATCAGTTCAAAGTTATACAAAATGATTCTGTATTTAAAGAATTAAAACAACAATAGCAACAAAGAATTATCTTCTCACAGGTTTTGACCTCCTGGATTTCTCAGACCAGATTTCTCTGCTATCCATCTCTTCATTGGACGTCATGTTCCTGCTCTCTGCCCAGCAGTTTTCCCACAACCCAACAAGCCCCAGTCCAGGTGAAAAAACCACCAGGAGAGAGAGGAAGATGATGAGACACAAGTAGACAACTGTATGAAATAACCATTCTTTTTTTTCTCTCCATTAATCAGTACTGCAGCTTTTCAGTATGTCAACACACAGCTTTCTCAGAGATGTAGAATCAAAGGAAAACATCCACAGCAGGGGACTCATTGGTTCAGGTGGGTACACACACACACACACACACACACACACACACACACACACACACACACACACACACACACACACACACACACACACACACACACACAGACACACTCCTTAGTCTGACAAGCTGTGGAAAAATTGCTCAGACAATGAATGAATTAGATGTTTTTTTCCACATTTGCTGGCGTGAACAGAGAACAGTGAGGATCTCTTTGCACCAGTGCTCAACTTCTTCCACAGCATGGTTGCGCTGCGGGTGACGGAGGCTGAGTACACCTTGCTTACAGCCACAGCGCTGCTCTGCTCAGGTCAGACCAGGAATAAAATCAGCTGTCAAGTTAAGAACTGGCAAAGCAAAGCTCCTGGGATGCTGTTGTAAAGCTGTCTCTGTCTTTCTGTCCCTGTCTGCAGACCGCGCATCCCTGCAGGCAGCCAGCTGTGTTGAGAAAATGCAGGAACTGATCCTGGACCTGCTGTCCAGGTTGTGCGGGGCCCAAGCTGGAGCAGCGCGAGGAGGAGCGCAGAGGTTTGGTCGCCTGCTGGGCAGACTGACGGAGCTGCGAACCCTCTGCCACAACTACCTCCTCCTGACAAGACAGCAGTCTGGACACTGACAGTGAAGATGTGCAAGAAATTATAAAAATCTTCAGTCTTTTATGTCTTCACTTCAATTCAAAGACTTATTTGTACAAACACTGTCTTAGAATGGTTCTGATTGGGTATAAATGGGACAGTGTAGGAGACAGTTACTCAGCTGTCTTTGTTTTCTCCCCTCAGTCCTGAGTCATTAAGTTATTTTAGCCTCTATAACAGGACTAAGATGCACTTGTGGGCTGCTGCAGTTTGTTTCATCAAAGAAACTTTTATAGGTGTTTTTTATATTTGTATACATTTAACATTCACACTTACAGTACTTTTCACTTTGCTGAACAATGTTAAAATAAAGCATAAAAGGAAAGCTGTAATGATAATGCAGTTGTAATCAACGTACACTCACTGGTCACTTTGTTAGGCACACATTACTAGTACTAGGCTGCAACTTTCAGAACGGCCTTAATTTCTTGTATCAAAGATTTAGGAAGGTGCTGGAAACATTCCTCAGAGATTTCTTGTCTGTATTAACATGATAAACAGCATACATGTAGATTTCTTATCTATACATCCATGATGTGAATCTTCTGTTCCACCACATCCCAAAGGTGCTTTATTGGACTGAGATCTGGTGACTCTGGAGATTACTTGAGTACAGTGACCTCACTGTCATGTTGAGGAGAAAGGATGGATCCATGCTTTCGTGGTGTTTACACCAAATCAGAAGAGGTGCTTTTCAGGTCTTTTCTTAATTTTGGTGAGCCTGTGTAAACTGTAGCCTCTGTTTTCTGTACTTAACTGACACAAGTGGGACCCAGTATGGTCTTCTACTGCTATATCCACTTGCTTCAAAGTTTGGCGTGTTGTGTGTTCAGAGATGCTCTTTTGCATATCAGGTCACTAGAAGTGGTTATCTGAGTAACTGTTGCCTTCTAATCAGCACGAAGCAATCTGACCCTTCTCCTCTAGTTCTCTTCTTTTGCAGAGAACTAGAGGATTTCTTTTTTTTGGAGGGCCATTCTTTGTAAACCCTAGAGATGGTTGAACTTCAGCAGGCTGTCATGTGATTGGTCAATGAGATAGTGCCAATAACAAGCAGTTGAACAGGTGTACATAACAATGAGTGCTTTATCGATCAGTATTAAATAAGAAGAACACAAAACTCCAGGTAAGTATCCCAAAAGCTTTTCTCTTTTTTTAATATAGAATTTATTTCCCCAAATAAGGAAATACTGGTTACAGACAAAATATTTGGTGAGCAGGTAAAATATGCAGGTAGTACAAGCTTATGAAGGTATATTTGTCCATTTGATAAAATGGGGCACTCTGTAATAAATAGAATCCTCTGGGAGGTGGGGACAGCAAATGTTGGTCTAAAGTAAAATCATGATAAACTAAACATGTGATGTCATCCATTTAAAAATGTTGGCTGCATGGTTTTAAATCCTCACGCCATTAAATAAGATTTTTGTCAACTTTAACCAATATAGCTTTATTTCTATAGTTCTGTCTTCCATAAATAAATTATTTCTCTCTGTATCAAAAAGAGAATACAAGTATAAAGAACAACGGCTCATTGTGTTGTATGCCCAGAACGTACACACACACATACACGCACACAACACAGTTGAAATTACATCGAAGACAAGCTAAATAAACTGCAGCAAGTCAGGAATTATTAAATCTCCACAAATATACACAGCCTGGCTTTGTCCCTTGTGGGTTGATTGAAATACGCATTTTAAAACGGCAACATTAAATTAAATTCAGTTTGATAATACACTTACATATGTACACAAAGTGTGCCTTTATAATATACAAGTGTCTCTGTAAAAGATTTAAATGTAAAAAGCTATTGTATAAAAGATGGCAGTGATGCATTCATTAGTCTTCTGCAGCTCATATAAATATATCAAATCTCTTCTGACTACTTGATTCCTTGGCAGCAGTAGCATTATACAAAATAGACGGGAATTCTTTTACATCAGCACATCCAGGAGGAGTAAGCAACACCTCAATACATCCCTGAATAGGGAATTTACTGCAGCAACACGGGACCTAAAGGTAACTTCATTCACGTCAGGAGTTCCACCTCCTCAACAATGACACAGAGGCAAACACCAGTCCTCTGTGCGTTAGACACTAGTGGTTTGGTAATAAACTACAGTCCAGGACTCGGTGGCACGGCAACCTCTTTTCGGACCACAGTGTGAATATGAATTCGACCGGCAACAGGAACCACTCCACCTGCTGCTTTAAGACCAAAGAGAAATGCATATTGGCCAACTGTGGGTGTACACAGTGCTCACAGAGGCCCCCTACAGGTACCCGGAAGCCACAAAGCCGTGGCTGTGGCTCACCCGGCTCTGGTGAATCATGGCGCGGTCGTATGCCACTTGGACAGATTTGCGGATGCTGGACTTGCGACCTTCCATAATGCGCAGCTTGTCAGCTGTGTCATCTACGCCCAAGGGTGTCACCTTGTCACGCGGAAGCCACTGCCTACAACACCGATGACAGAGGTTAGGATTTTTATTACAGCCTTTTATCAAGAGTGATAAAATCTTAAATCTTAATCTTAAAAATAAAATTCAAATATAAAGAATTAACTACAAACATTTTCAAATTATCTGTAAAGACAAACAAACTTTCCACCATTTGTCTTTTCATCACATGATACACCTGTGGAAAATGTATCAGGTTTCACTAACCAAACACTTCTGACCTCCATGTGATAAATGGAGCATTGCATAACAGCAATGTTTATGTTAAACTCACCATGTCCGCTTGTTGTCAAAAAAAAGCACCAGGTAAAGTTTCTCATTCATCTCCTCCTGCCGCTGCTCCCCCAGACGGAGGACATCTTTGGGTGGGACGGGGATCGGCACCCCATTGTGCAGCAGGCCCTCCTCAGGCATCTCGGGGTCAATGATCTGAAACAAACACAGCCCAACAGGGAATTTAAGCTACACCCTGAGCTGAACGCTCATATTAAAATGTGATATTAGGTCAGATCAGCAATTACCAGAGCAGGATATGAGGGATATCCCCGACACTTGGCCCAAACCAGGTCTAGTGGTTCCAGCTCCATCTCATCCTCTGAATTTTGACTACTATTGCCTGTCAAACAACAGTGACACTCAAATTAGTTCAGCGACTAAATAAATAATCAGGACATAAATGCAACTTAGCTTCAAGAGAACTTGGGATACAGGAGGAAAAAAGTACCGGTGTAATCCGAGTCTCCGTTGACGATCTCCAGAAAGGGAACTTTAGAAAGAGCCGGTTTCCCAAGGCTACGTTTGGGTGGTGAGTTGCTGTAACACAATACATTATATTGTAATTTTATTATCAGTTGTTAGCAAAACAGACCACAAAGAACACCGGACACACAATGTCTTACATTTCTTTGTGGAGAACTGGGCAAGAGCTAAACTCCAAGTCGGATCTGCTATCTTTGTGCGTGTTAAAGCCGTTGGTCAATCCTGAAAGTAAGAGCAAGAGAAATCAGAACAGCAGCAGACAAGAGCCAAAGGAGCCGCACGAGAAGTCAGAAAAGATGACATATAAGGAGCACTTATGTCTGCTCTTGTCTCAGTTATATTGAAATCCATTAAACAATACAGGGCTAACTGTCTGACCAATCAGGTAGACTTAGGAAAAAAAACATATTCCTATGCTGTGTTCAGTGTATTAGTAGCTAATAACAAATGTACAGTCAGCCCAATCCAGAAAATGTGATCCCTTCCAAGCGAGTCTTTAGTTGTCACTTCTCCTCTCTGAGCAGAACACTTTAAACTTAACGTCAGTAATCAAGCAAAGTTTCTCACCACTTTCCAGCGTGTGATTTGGTGTCTTCTCTGGCTCACTATCTGAACACATGTCTCGACTGGAGGTCCATAGTTCATTAAGGTTGGGGGGTCCTGGGCTCTTCTGTGGGGTTCTGCTTGGAGTGGTCAAAGGTGTGGAAGATGGGGTGCTGGCTGTGGAATTGAGTGCTGAAGAGTTGTTACTTGTATTCTCGTCCTGTGGTCCCTTCCCATTCAGCACAGGATTGTCTCGCGCTTTGAACTTAGCTCCATTTTTTGCCTTCTTAAACAGCACGGAGGTCCGTCGCCCGACTCCCCCCGTCGGGGGCCGTGAGATGATGCCTAGCTCTGCCAGACCGTTGGTCACTGTCTGTCCTTCACTGTGCAAACTGGGACGTGGCGAAGTTGACCGCTCTTGTGCGCTAATGCAATGAATGTTCTCTGTGGTGCCGTTTGAGAGGTCACCGTCCATCTTAAGGCGTTTGCAGTAGCTGGAGGACTGGGGCTCCCCTGTGATTGGCCGCAGAGTGGGAGGCTCAAGAGGTGTGTCCCCCTGACGTGGAGGAGGAGCCGGCCCTGTAGGTTCCAGTGTCGGGGGCGAAGCGGGTTTGAGGTCCTCTGAAAGGAGAGGAAACGAATGATATTCCAATTCACTCAGCATTGGTTTTAAATGAATCTCCATTTAGTATGTAGTGTGATGCGGTGGTGCAGTATTCACACAGGAAAATGGTGTCACTCTGTAATGATTTACACTTCATTCCAACACTCTAACCACAGTCCAGGGGGAATTGACAGATTCTGTAGATATGGAGGACCTTATCAAGACAAGTGAAAAAGTACTTTGCTCTCACAACTGTACACCATCAACATGGTAACATGGTAGTATCTTTCATTTTTTACTCAAATAGCAGGAGTTCTCCTGCCATCTTCTACGGTGACACAAGACTGTTTGACTAGACTAGTCTTTAGTCAAAAGTGGGATGATATGGCATGACTGCATGTGGCCATGGAGAGTGGTGAGTCCATGAGAGTGATGTATAGAAGAGGTGCAGACATAGAGTTCACTGGGAGAGAGGAGTTGTGAGGCAACCATGGCTAACGAGACTCTGTGGGCCCCTACTTACTAGACTGGAGACAGTGGGGTGGTTGGGGTTGGTGCGTGGGGGGGACCCTGGCTCAATTACCTGAGGACAATGTTCCGTTAGCTCATGTTCACAACTGGTCTCATTGAAAAAAAGTGGCTTTTTAAAGGTTCATGAATTGGCAATTTAATATTGCTGTAAGTCTCTCTCAGTGCCCACCTTTGTCTGAAGATGTGAGGCCGTTATCTGCCTTGGCGTCTTTGTCGTTGTCCTCCTCATCTTGCTCATCATCATCCTCTTCTTTGAGATGTCCATTGTGTAGGATGTGGCGGTGGGACTGGCCCTGCCTGCCCGCCCTGATGCTGTTGATCTCGCGACGAAGCAGGCGGATTCGTCGAGTTCGAGCACCGCTGCATCGCATCGATGTGACAAAGTCCAGCTTTTCCAGCAGCTCCTTCAGTTGTTCTTCCACTGTCATATGCAGCCGGTTCTCTGGATCCAACACGCTGTCAACTGAACACAGCAGGGAGTTTGGTTAGCACCCAAACAGACACTTAGGTACAACATGATAATAATACTTAATGCTGACATTTCACAAAGATGACCAGCCAGGCTTGTCTTCTCAGAGATCTCAAAGGTTAAAAATTTCCCCTCTTTGCAGTGCTATTTGTATTTTATTCTGAATAATTATTTAGCATGGACACCGCATATATTGTACATGATAGAATGAATACAAAACTCCTTTTCATCTGTAGTCCCTGGTCTATGACTTGCTTAAACATTAGTCAACTATAACTGAGTATAAAATGTGAGAAATACTAATTAAATCATCTCTGCCTCCAAACTCATCCATCTCTATCAGTCGATTTATAAACTGCTGAAAAAAATGAATAAACTGACTGTACCGGCAGCTTTTAAAGGAAAATATTTTCCTGCATGTTACTAAACCCATTATTTGATGATGTAAATTAATAAACACACCATTTAGTTTGTGTTTGGCTCACTTGCATGTCATATATTTTAGTATTGACTGGATTATTAAACGTCCAAAAGCTTAAAAATCAGACCAACTAACCAGAATGTAAAAAATACAAAATATCCTACTATGAAGAGTTGTTTCAGTTTTCACTGCCAGCACTACACTTCATCTTTCTGCCATTTTCTCTCTAAGAAACTCAGCCCAAGAGCTCTCTATTTTCCTGGAACTTCATCAACTACTCAGCAATTATAAGTACTACGAAGCTTTGCGAATATATTTCCAGGATTTCAGCAAATGTATTTTAAGCCCAGCAACTTACTAAGCCTAGGAAGAAATAAAGTTCAGTCAATAAGTTTAGCAAATGAATCTTATTAGCCTACTATTCCAGTTAGCACATATAAAAACAGTTCAAGATTTAATAACGCTATAAAGATGTTTACAAAAAAAATAAACAAAAAACAATTACCGAACCTTTTTGCTTTCAGTTGTTTAGCCAGTTATCTCTCCACTTTTCATGTATTAAAGCAGATTGAACCATTCATATCTTCAACGTGATCAAAGTCGACCTTGATTGGATACTTTTCTGACTACCTTATTTTCCTATTATGAAATGCAGGAGAAAAAACAACAACTAACGGACTCTAAAGATATATTTGTATCCGGGATGTTTTCAGCTCTCGGGCATTACAAAATCTTTGGTTAAAACCCTGATAACTCCTCATTTCTGTTGTCGACTACAACTTCATTACTTAGATGCACTACGTATTAATATTGCTGTTGTAGCAGTAGCATTTACTGTTACATAATGGTTACCAGCCACAGTGTGTACACTGTATACACAGAATAGTGTGTACTCTCTACACAGTATTCCCTTAGTAAGGTGTTACTGGTATTTAAGCATCAACATGTTACAAAACTAGAAAATCTGAATATACTGACAAAAAAAACAACCTAATCCTTTGGCACAGAAGAAATAACAGACTGAACTACATACACAACAGCTTCCAAACCACTAAAGACAGACACAGTATGATCCTCTGACTCACCATCCTCCCAGGTGCAACTGTAAAAGTCTCTTTTCTGGGGTGACTCTGGAAAGTGCATGCCAGTGTCTAGGTCCAGCCCAGTGTTGGTGGCTTGTCGCTGTGCATGTCGTAGTATGGCCCCTCCAAGGTCTCGAAGACGTAGTGCTGCTCGGTGAAAGACAGTGTCCTTGGCATTGTAAAGAAGGCAGTTTGACACCATCAGGTTGAAGTCGGCCTCCAGGTCAGCCACTGAGCGGTAGGAATGACTTTCTAGTTTAGAGCGCATAGTGGAAAAGTCCATAGGGTGGCTAATAAACTCAAGGTAATCAGGGACCTGAGGACAAGACAGCATGAACTTTATCATCAGAATGGATGCATTTTTTAAACTACAATAACATCTGCACTGTGCAAAAAAACAAACAAACAAAAACATATAAATTCTTGTAAACTGTACTGTTACTGTTTTGTATAATTCTACTAAATTCTCAGACAATATGATACAAGAAATTGAACTATATGGAGAATGGGGAACCTGACACAATGTAAACTGTGTGCATGCGCATCTGTTATAATAAATGTCTGACCTCCTTGATGTCCACAGGCTGTGCAAAAATCTGGGCTGTGTCCTTCTCCTGTAGTTGGTCCAGAGTGGAGCGTAGCAGAGCCAACATTGGGGTCAACTGCATCTCCAGAGCTGCCTGGTGAACTTTGACCTGCAGTTGACAGAAGACATGTATGTGATATTTATGCAGAAATTGCAAATCTAAAAAAGGTTAGGCTAGACAAACAGAGTGATCTGATTTAATGTTAACCAACCAAGAAAATGTTTTTATATATAAAAACATAATAAACCTTTTTTCAAAACAGAAATCTTCCAACAATCATTTCATGATCCATACGAAACTGGGTGACCAGTATCTCATATGGATAGCTTTCCTTTTGGCTCTGCCTCCCTATCCGTTTATAGCAGCCACCTGTTTATTATCATGTGGCAAAGACATGCCAACATGCAATATACACGCTATAGGACAGGCCAAGAAAAAGCAGATTACCCAAACATAACAGAACTAAAGATTACACTGGAGAACTATTTAGGTAACTGCATTTTGAAGGTACTTCAGATCTTCATTTTGCCAACCTTTTTTATTCTTTTATTCAAAATTTACACGATGAACTGACAGCGCTAAATATGAAGCATCTAAACCAGTGAGGGTGGTTCATCTTTGTAGGTTACCTGCTCTCGTTTGAGTTTCTCTCTCTTGCGGATGAGCTCCACTAGAAGTCTGGCTTTTTCAAGGTCGTGGCGAAGCTTCTGCCAATATCTCAGTGCGTCTCTTGCTGCAGAAATCTTCTCATCCACTTCAGGCTATAAAGTACAATTCATTTTAAAACTTCTACAAACTATATTTAAACATATTAAGCATAAAAACATATTTAAAGGCAAACAATGATTTTAGAAAAACAGCTACAGAGTGTTAAGGCTTCATTTCTGTGTAGTGCTCTTACCTGTTCAGTACTCCTTTGGGACTGGATGTTAGAGTGCAAACGCCGAACCAGCGGCACACCGTTCCTCGACTGTCGCTTTAATAACCAGTATTTATAAAGCCTCTGCATGAACTGATTTTTCTTCTGCAGAATAATTCCTTTACAGATGATATTCAGCCTATATAACACAAGGAAATGCAGTATTATGTTACTATCAATATGGCAAACATCAATTCAGGCTTCTCACTGTAGAACGCATGAATTATGCTTATTTGAAATATCAACTAGATCAAAAAATCTCCAACAATTTGCTGCTTTTGATAAACTTTGTTTTATCAGATGTTCAAGGTAACTGCAGAAGACAATCTTATTTTGGGGAAAAAAGGAAAAAACAAAACAAAACAAAAAAAAACAACCTAACCTGCTCGTGGGTATCTGAGGCACTGTCACTTGTGGTGATGCTGTGTGTTGGGATGTTGAGTCTGAATTCTTTTTCCCCTTCTTTTTATCCGTCTTGGCATCATCGTCAGACTTTCTGCCTTTTTTCGGTGTTGTCGGACCCTCAGTGTAGGCACTCCGTCCTCTGCTCGCCCTCCCTCTGCTGCCCACCACTCGTCCCTCACTCTCATCATCTGACCCAGTCTCTTGTCCTGGTGGAGAATGGGCCTCACAGAAAGCAGTCTTCTTAACCGAGAACATAGTCCCGTTAATGTTTGTTTCTCGCACAGGTTCTATCTTCATAAAGAGCCCAGCACGCTGAGCGCATGTAACATGAAATGCAGTGTAACAGTTGGCTTTATGACACTGAATAGATGCACCACGACCCTTCTGCTTACACAGGTAGCAGGTCAGTTTCCATCGTGCTGGGGGAATGTTATTAACCCCTTCCACTGGTTCCAGAAATACTGTGTTAGCAAAGCAGACCTCGGGGATCCATATAGCACAGACTACATGTGCCCAGCGGCCATCACTCGTTTGCTTGAATGCGCCGCCACGGTTTGGACACAGAACACAGTCAACAGGTTTCTGAGGGGACTGAAGGCAGCAGCGGCAGAGCCACTGACCCTCAGGGATGTAGGGCACTCCGTAACACTCCTGGTGCACAGCCAGGTTGCAGGAGTCACAGAAGAGGATGACGTTGCTGTTGAGGCACTCGTCATCCAGGCACACGCAGCAGAAGGCATCATCATCAATAGTGCTTTGAGAAGGCGCTCGGCTTCGGGCTTCCAGATATGCCTCCTCCTCCAATCGGTCCACCAGCCGCTCAAACGTTTCTGCTGAGACAGTTGAGCAACCCTCTGATGTCCGATCAGCGTTGACCATCTCCAGCCAGGCAGTGTCCTCTTCGTCCATGTCATATTCTGCCTCAGTTTCCTCCTCAGCTGAGGTTTCAATATAACGATAATATGCTGCTGGCAGAGGAGGGGCCTCAACTGGCGTAAAGGTTTCCAGCACTCGAAACTTAGGTTCAGGAAGGGTCATGTGATGATACTGTGATTTGTTTAGCTTTTCCGGTGATGGCGGATGAGAATTGGGGCAACTGTTCTTGGAGGATGGTGGCGACTTATTAGAGGAACATTTGGGGTCTTTCCTGCGGCTTCGTGGTGTGACAGGTTTGCGGGCTGTTTGGGCACTACTGGTGGGAGGCGATGACTGCTCACTGTTCTCCTTGTTGCTGTTACACTCACTAATGTCCTGAGCCATCATCTCATCTTCAGTAATGACTTCCAAAGGCTCCAGAATAGAAATTCGGTGAAGCCTACCATCTAGTTCCACTTCAACCACCTTCTGGGCCTGGGCATATGTCAACGTTTCTCTGCTTGGAGAAGCTTTTAGGCTGTAGGGGGATGGTGATCGTTGACGGGCCCCCCCACGTCCGCCAAATGTCCCATTTGACTTTCTCACATCTCCACCTCCTCCGGCCACTTGGCCTTTTCGACGTGGCTTCCTCATAGGCCACCAATCACACTTTTCCTCCTGTTGGTTAGAAAAGGAAATAAAATAAGAACACTGACTATAAAAAACAGCCAACATAAAAACAAATTTCTATTAGCATTTAGGGATGCAACATTCAAATACGACACCAGCGCTCTCACCAAAAGAAATATATATCGTAAGCTCAATTCCCAATGCCAATCCCAATCATAACATTCCTTATTATTATGAATCTATGCTGTACTAGCTGTCATTACCCATTTTCTACCTATACTTATGTTTATAGCGCTTCAATACTTCACTATTGCCCAAGTGGCTAAAGTTCTTTCCATATTAACTCATTGAAATAGTCCTTTAACGTACATTACATAATACTGTGGTGATATTAGGCTCTAGCACCTGTGGTAAAAACAGTCCGTCATATCTAAACTCAGAAAACTCTTACTCACCTACAAAAGCTGACAGAACAAACCACTGTAATGACTACGTTAGCTGCCGAGCAGCAGACTTTACTGACAAAACACACATGGCCAGTAAAATCTTGTGTAGATTACTCTCGACTATATGTTAATAACTGCTGGCATCTGCTATCAGGGCTTGACCCAACACAGCGGTCAAATCCAATCAGCTTTCGGGAAAGCTTAAATGATCCGACTCAGAGCCAATCAGATTCAAGGATCCTAGAGCCTCAACAGAGCGGTGTCCTTATTTTAGGAGTAAAAATGTCAGCCATATTTACAGTTTTAAAAACACTGTCCAAAGCTTTTCTACTGTTTAATTTTTAACAGTTGTTGATTTTGTACGATTGATGCAGTGGGTTTCATGTCATCGTGTCGGTATAAGAACAACACAGTAATGTGACGGCACTAACATGAAAGTGCCGAGAGAAGTCTATAAGCAGGCTAGCCTGCTAACTTTATAAGCTGGGTAGTACTAACGTTAGCTTGTCTGATATTTTTAAACGTTGACAAGGTGCATGACACAAAAAATCCTTACTAGCTAAAACTTTTAAGCCTGTCAATGATCAAAAAAGGGTAGTAAAATGGCAAATGTATGCCATCTTACCAATTATGGCAACTGACTGACAGGAGTAACTCGACAGCCCCGGTGGGTTGAAGCCGCTTTTGCTGTAATGGTTGCCTAGCCAGGCGGCTTACTTGCTATACTCTCCAAGCTAATAGCTACCGTTAGCCATCCACAGTTTGCTGGTACAGCCGGTATATTTCGCTATTTTTCAGCGCTTCCGTTTCTTCACAGCGCGGCACTTGGAAGGCACGCAATCAATCCCAACGGCTCACTGAGAACAAAAGTAATATATCTACATTAAAATATGAGAAAGACCCTACTGTCGGCCCAATTTTAAGAGAAGGAGGAATACTAGCCTCCTTCGGCTAGTTGGCTAGCAATTTGGAGCCCAGAGTAAGCTAAATCGACATCACCCAACGTAATAAGACTTCCGGTTGGATTTCAAAATAATGTCCAAGATTGAACGAGTGCATTTTCTTCTGCCACAAACACGATTCTGAATAACGCCTACTTATGTCATCTACCCTTTCCCCCATCTAACATGTCCTTTTAAGAGTGTTTCACTGTATTGCAGTCTAAGGAAAAATAGTAGTCGATACACAAATGCGCTAGGGTTGGGGGAGACGTCGTCCTGGGTATCTGGGATTGGCATACTCTTTCTCATGCTTTCACTTACAATGCTTATTGCTTTATTTCTGTGTTGTCTGATTTCCATGTACCACACGCCATTTGTAGAGCTCGTCTGACATAAAAGTTGGAATATCGCATTCCAACGCGATTACATTCATTTATTGAAGAACTGTCTCACTTCCTTTTTCGAACAACCTGTGGGCTACCTTGACAACAGTCAACCGAGACAAGTTTAGCCATCCTCCCTGACGTCACTAGACCACGATTTTCGCGCGCGAGATCACAGGGTCAGTGAAGAGTGTAGTTTTTCATTTAAACCCGGGTATCAACAATATTTGGACGATTTACTAACTTACATGTGTCCAGTCACTTTGAATATACAAAGCATGTGCACAGAGGTGCCCAGTCATTAATTACTGTCAAGAATGTGTATTAAAATACATATTTATCTTGCATTGTGAAACAATATTCATGATACATGAATACACATACAGTCTCTTAATGTACCAACCCAGTCCAGTGCATATTCAAGCAATGTCACAGACTGCTTCAACTCAGCTGCCTCCTGTGCAAATGAGAAAGGCCACATCATGTCGTATTTTTTAATTGGAAAACAACATTACAGTAAATCTTACAAGAAACCCTGTAGCATTTAGTTACAATAAATCCACACCAAAATTCACTGACAGGGAATGTGTAACACTATGAACAAGCTACATTTAGGAAACAGTTGCACGTTACATAAAAAAAGGGGATGATACAGTTTTACTCTTTTGAACACTGATTCAGGATATTAACTGAGTAAAAGATATATAGTGAATCCAGGCTTAGAATATACAAGGGCACAATTGGTTGTATGCTTGTTGTTTGGGGCATCAGTCATTACATGACATTCATCAGATCATGGAGACATGGTCAGAGTGTTTTTCCTCTTGGAGTCCCGCCGTGGGAATGGCACAAAGCTTTTCACCTCCCTGAAACACAATCCTGTGTAAAAAAAAAATTAAAAAGAGGGAACGGGGTGTCAACTTAAATAAAGTACATCATTTAAAATATATGATGGCATTATGTTCATTTATTAATATTAATCTTTTTATCTTTATTATATCACCGTGTATAGTTAGAAAGCAAAAATGACTCTTTATAAACAAAAAAACCTATCCATAATGTATACATATATTTATTATTATTATTCTTCTTTGCAAGCTACGTATTCATTGTATAAGACAAAAATCAACAACAGGCACTATTTGCGTCAGTGTCTGATGAACAATTATTTATAGAAATGCATAATAGCACATTCCTGTGGCCCCCAAGAGCCACTGCATTAAAAATTGGTTAGCAAAAATGAGTTACAAACAAAAACACATACGTAACATAGACGTAATATCACCATTCGTTTTGAGATCAGCATATGGATTTGTAAAGATTTGAGTGTTATGAAAATAATTCCCAAAAGTTATATAGATGTTGATAATCCTGGTACCCTAGGCAGTCTACACAGTAAGTTTCATTCAGATTGTTTAACACGTGTAGGAGGAGTTAGGGAGGAGACATACAGACATGATTATCATAGTAAGATTTCCACTTACGCTTCCACTCATCTAGGGACAATGTGTCGTTGTCATGACTGTCATCATATGGCAGTGGTTCGGGGAAATCATCGGGGTCCCGCAAGTTGTCAAAATATGGGTGCTCTAGAGCTAGTTCCGCTGTGGGCCTCTCATCTCCATCCAGAACAAGCATCTTCTCCAGCAGATCAACCCCTACAAAAGGTCAGCAGTGTGGAATAATGCACCAGTTTGCTACGATACAAAAACCATGAAACTGAAAAAGTAAGTGAATATTTATCACTTAGCAGGCCAGAAAATGGAAAAGCTTTCATTAACAGGGTATCATGAATGACTTTTCTAATTATAGCCATACAAACAAGAAAAACACCAAAGAAAGAAAGAAAGAAAGAAAGAAAAAGTGTGATTTTAAAAAAGTATAAAAATGTGAAAAAAAGGTGCATCTCACCATGTGCACTGGCTCTGGGAAACAACATTGAGAAGTCTTTTCGGGGATATCGAGGAAGGCCCTTGACATAATTTCTGGCCTGTTTTAAGATATCAAACACGAATACCCAGACACGGAATATTTGTTACTCAATCTTTAAGTATGGCAACAATGATTTAGTTTAACTGTGATTACAAAATGAAATAATAAAAAAGGTCTTCATTTATTAAAGACAGGCTGATTGTTTCATGTTGGCTTATTTTGTAAAACTGAATTGTTTGTCATTCACCTTGCAAAAATGAAATAAATCCAAAGATAGAATTATATTTGATTTCATACTCATATACAGTTATTCATAGTCCTTGTGCAAATATGACTTCCAAAGATGGAACTGTATATTCAATTTGTCACTTGTGCATGTGAGCCATCTTGTTAGCATTGTGCTGAAAACAAGGCCATTTATAAAATCCTAGAGAGTTGCAAAACAGGACTTTCCAAAAGCCTTAACTTCCTTCCTATTAATGCATCCTGCTACAGGCTTTTATTAATGCCCTGACTGTTCCTCTAGTGCCACCCTCAGGACAATTTCTAGATTTTAACTACTCACATCTGGTAAAGAAAAAAAGGACACGAGAGTCCGGCAAAATTTCCAGTATGTCACTGTAGGTTGCAGTATGCTGTACATTTCTACCTAAGAGGGCTGTCGGTGGAGCTTTCACTTTGTATGCTAATTTCATGGGTTTCAGTGAAGGATCTAGTGCACAACAGCTCAAATGCTTTCTGAGATATGATGCTTTTTTATGCTCACTCTGAGAGAAATCACTTATAAAAAAATGTTTAACATTAAAGGCAATGGACATTTGTAAAATTTTCTGTGCAGACAGTACTCCTAGTGCATAACTGCATATTTATGACAGACACATACTGTTCTTCCTACCTCTGGAGTGTCCAGCTTTTGGATGAACTCTGGCCCGGGCACACCAGTTACTTTCATGATCTGAGTCAGCTGGTCCATGTCTTATAGCAAACAGATTAGAATCAAGGATTTTTACTCTTACATTCGTGGTTCAGTGAGCAGAACATAGAGATATGAAGCAGGCATGCAAAACAGAATAATAAAGGAAAATGAAAGCCACCTGTGATGTCTTTATTTCCTAGCAGAGCTATAAATCAGTTCGGTGCATCAGAAGCAAAATAGGAACATAAAAGAGAAATATAACAAACGCAGGAGCATATATAACAAGGTAGGGGGGAAAAAAGTGACTCGGGAAATGTGCCGCTTTTGTTCTGTATTAATATACTGTAACTGCCTCTTGTGCTTGATTTTGTGTCTTATTTATAGAGCTTGTCATCAAGCACCTTTCCATCTCCTTTATTATTACAGTGGTTTAATAAAGTGATATTAAAGCTTTAAAGGGATTTCACACAGTGTGCTTGATACCTTTCTCTTTGCATACTGACATTCATTATTCAACTTATTATTTATCACACAGGCTGGTAAAGTTTAGTAAATGGACCAAGCTGAAGAAAGGATACAATCTTTCCCTTTGAAGAGGGTCTTTCCATTGATCATTTCTGCCATTATGCAGCCCACAGACCAGATGTCCACTACAAGAAATACCAAAGGAAAGTAACATCAGTGAGAAATCATGAAGAATACATAACACCAAGAGAGTTATAAGTTTAGCTGAGTGCAGCAGGAATGAGGAAGGTGGCATTTATATGCCAGAGCACAGTTCCTATTCACAGCAGAGAGCTGAATATGTTGTGTGCTTTGAAAGGGGGAATATTCAGTGAGTAATACTATCCTAAACCTGTCAGAGCTGCTTTCGCAGCTACACTCCACTCTGTGGATGCTATGTACAAAATGAAAAACCACTATCTCCTAAAGGAACATAAATCCTGGGTTTGCAGTGACAGTTCTGTCATTGAGTCTCAGCACTGTCAGACCCATCTGTGTCAACAGATTAAGAGGAGAAAAAAAACCCCCAAACATTTCTTTTCTCAAGATGACATCCATGCAACTTCAAATATTTGTCAGGAACTAGCAACAGGATTACAAAAGTTGCTGACCCTTGAAGTACCATACATGCAACACTGAAAGCTGGAGTGTCGAGACGTTTTCACGTAACAAACAACAAACGGTCACAGCACCAAGAGGCCAACTCTAGACGACAGAGAAAATGGTGGGAAAGAATATGTAACAGCTACAATTGTCTTGCCAGTCTGAGTGTAGTGCATCCAGTTCAGAATGACCTCAGGCGCCCGGTACCAACGGGTCACCACGTAGCCTGTCATTTCAGCATCAGTACTGCGAGCCAGCCCAAAGTCCAGGATCTGTATCAGCAGCAATAAAACGGATCACAATCTCAAACATGTACTTAGTGTCTCACAGGCTGTTTACTTTTAACGAAACACATAAAATATTGCATACATATATATGGCAGTCTGATATAAACAATAACAAATGATTCTATAGTTACAGGATTATTTCGAGTAGGTTTGCACAACTGTATGTAAATGAACTTCTTCTACCTCCTGTATATTGTTAATTACATCGACTGCTGAGTCCTTTTGTGTCTGCTGCTGGTGCTGCCCTATCATCTCACTGCTTCTCATATGCAGTAATGCAGAAAGTACATACCTTTAGTTCACAGTCTTGATTAACAGCCAAGTTTCCAGGCTTAAGATCCTGTTAGGGAAAATGAGTCCAATGACGGTTACTTAGTCCAAATGGTAATTAACAAGAAATTACAGTGATTGGACCACAGGCGCTTACTAGAGCCAGTAAGAGCTTTAGTGCACGTGCTTCCTGTGGTGTCACATGGCTCAGCTGAACTCAAACACATGAATGTTGTGGGGACTTAAAACAAGGACTTCAATATCGTGACTCAACTTCAAGATGACTATAAGACACACTGCCTCAACTCTGCAGTTAGTGCTGCAACATAAGGTGTGAGAAGTGTATCACTGTCAGTAGGTGTTGAAAAACATTTATCTGCTTTAATCGTTATAGGAGTAACAGCAGGGTAACACTTCACAGTGTAGTGATTTGCTCATTTGTCTAACAAGCCAAAGATCCCTGGTTTGAACTCAGGAGTGGACACACATCCCTCTGGGGCTGTGTCTCCGCACCAAACATGTGGAGCTACCTGCCGTAGCAACCCAGTCTGAATAAGGAAGCCAAAAGTGGCTCTTACTTTACCCCCAGGTCTTTGACGTCTTGGAACTGGAGTTAAAGGGTGTGGCCTAACAGCTCCAGACATGCACACGCATTAGAGGAGTTAAGTCATCCTACCTGTTTGGGCACGGTTTCATCTGACTGCTTAACAAATGAATTACAAAATATATTTCCAAAGAACATGAGGAATACCAAATCTGCAATCTGAGTCACAACATTGTGCGGTACAAAATCCTGCACAGATTACAATTTTTAACAATGAGTCTGAGGAAATCAGGTCGGAGAAGTGAGTCACTTCCTCCGACCTGAGGAAGTCGCCTATTTCTCGCTACAGATTATTGATCGGAAATTTTCCATTTTTTTATTTTGTGCAGTGCCTTGTTTATTGTGTTACACTGGTGAAGCACATTGTGATACAGATTTTAAAAAGTTCTATATAGATAAAGTTATCATTATTATTATTGTTAACAATAACCTGTAAAGGTCAACTTATCATAAAACAGGAAAAAAGGTGCTCCCAAAATAGCTCAGCTTCCTGTAATGGGACAATGAGTTGTACTTACCCTGTGGATAATCCCAGCCTTATGAATGTACTGCAAAGGAATAAACAGAGCAGGAACACTTTAGTTTACGTTGTCATTTTTTACCAGGCCTAGTTAGGCTAAATTCAAAGTAAAGTTTTATAAGAGGTGTTTGAGGAATAACTGTTTGGCCACACAGCAAATACCTTTTAATTAATAACTAGGCTTGTTAATAATTATATCCATTGCATTGTGTGTTTCATTGACTCATTTAAAGCAAAAAAGGCTAACTCTCCTGTAATTTCTCTGTAAGTATATGTGCTACATGATACATACAGTCATGTAAATCCTAATCATGAAATATTTATGATAATTATTAATAATCTGTTATTATATCTTTTATTATTAATAAATAGTAAAACATGTGACTGCAGTCTTTCAGCTTTAAACCAAAGGGTTTGAAAGAAGGTTGCATTAACTGCTTAGGAATTAAAGCATTGTTTATACACAGTCCTCCATATTCTGAGGCTCAAACCAAATTGACAGTTGAATCATAAGCAACTTCATACCAGGTGAGGCTTGAAATAACATGTGGCATTGATTTAGTTGAATTTGTATTTCACAGCTTTTCACTCTCATTTTAAACACGATAGCCCAAGTGACAGAGGCCATCATGCGGTTGAAAACAGCTTCACGACATTGAGCCAAGTCAAGAAAACTCGTGAGAAAGCAGCTGTATCATTTTTTAAAAGTGGATAATCAAGAAAGCCCTTCATGAATGGAAATACAGAGATTTTACAACAAATGGTACGCCACTAGACTTAAGAACACGTGTGTCAGGTTAGACTTTGCCAGAAAACATCTAAAAGAGCCTGTAAAAATTCTGGACAAACATTTTTTGGGTCAGAATGACACACCTATCAGGACAGATTCCACTCATACATTTCTGTATTGTATACACTATTAATTATTAATGCCATTTCCACTTTTGCACAATCCCAATCTTTTGTCCTTTGACTTTGCTTTATCTTAACTTTCTATTTCCCTTTTTTAAATTACTGTTGTAAATATAATTTTTCTGGCACTACCTCAAATTATAGAGTATTCACTCTGGGCCTGTGGTACTTTTATTTTTAACGAATGTTGTTGTTTTTTTATTGTAGAATATAGTATTTTTAGTCTTCATCCTGCAGCTGTATCATAGCAATTTCCCTTGTGAAACTGACAGAGTATGCATCAATCTGTCTGTCCTTCTGTCTGTCTGCCACTGAAAGTGGACCATTAGTGTTTATTGATGATGTGTCTGCTGATAGAAACAACAGGATGAATTCTGAAGTGTACAGGGCTATGCTCTCTGCTCTGATTCAGCCAAACTCTGCTGAACTGATCAGGGAGTTTCTCAAGGCAAAGAATGTAGACATCCAAGTCAGTCACCTAATATCAACCCAACAGAGCAGGCTTTTTTTAAGTTATTGAATATAAATAGGAAGACCCCATAAACCAATTAGCAACTGAAGATGGCTGCAATGAAGGGGGTGGTGCCATAGTGGTGGTGTACAGAGGCTAACTACAAAAAAACGCGTCTTTGTCCAATAAATTTTGGAACAACATATACAACAGTATTATTGTGACATGACTCTGCTAAACAGTTAAATTGGAATATAAATATACTTCATTTCTGAAGTTTGGTAGAGATCATCTTTGGCTCACCCTGAGTCCACAAAGCATCTGGTAGACAAGAAACTGGACTTTGTCTTCTGAGAGTTGACCCCGCACCTTTGACAGGTCAGTAAACATGTAAGGCATTACCAGGTAGCTGGGGGGGAAAAGAGGAAGAGAGGTGCAGTGAGACAACCCTGAGGCAGAGAGTAAAGTAATTACCTCAGCCTAACAGTCCAAACATGATATACGACACTGCCTCAGCAAGTCATCCTACTCTTAACTTCCACACCCTGTCTGTGCTGTAATCTGTCCTGTCTCCCTTTGACCAAGGAGCTTGGTGGACTTGTGTATGTTTACATAACTTCCAAATAAAATATTCTTCCACCTTTTTTAGAGTCTCCTCATGTGATGCAGCAGTAGCTTAAATCTTAGCTGTGCATGTGAGAAAGCAAATGTCTCCATTAAAATTAAACTACCATAACAATTATAGGTTGTTCATTTCTTGGTAAATGAGCAAACTTACAAATTCAGCAGGGAATCAAATAATTATTTTCCCCCCACTGAATAATACATGACAATTAAAGGACAATATGTCCTCTTTAAGGTAGACAGAAAGTGTGCTTTCAGTGTGGGAAAGGCTCTTTCGCAGGCATGCTCACATGTTTCCTGGAAAGTGAAAGAAAAAATAAGTTTTCATATTTTTCTTTAACGTTACAAGTAGATGTCGCAACATGTCTCACAGAGTAATCTTATATGATCCTGACTATAAAATTTTTCCCTAATCACTCTAAACTAGAAAAAAACCCACAGATTTTTTCTGCAAGTACTGCATTCCTCCAAGAGTTTTAGAGTTGAGAAAAACAGATCTCTGACAGCATGTGCACCATGCTAATGTGGCGACTGTGGCAGGAGGCAGAGCAGGTCATCCACCAATTAGAAGGTTGGTGTTTTGATTCCCGCCTTCTCCGGTCTGCATGTTGATGTATCCTTGGGCAAGATACTGAACCCCCAATTACCCCCGATGGACCCATTGCAATTTGAGTGTGTGCGTAAATGTTAGAAAAGCGCTTAGGGATAGAAAAAAGTGCGTTTATAAATGTGTGTGTGTGTGTGTGTGTGTGAGGCTGGGTGACTGAGGCTTTAGTAGTAAAAAATGCTTTGAATTCTTAATTAGACTAGAAAAGTGCTGTATAAGCACCAGCCCATTTGGACCTGCAGATCATTTAAAGTGTTGTCTGCTTTTCCCCGAACGGTTTGCTAATAAGGTGAAGAATACTCACAAGTCCTGGAAGTCATCCAGGCTTAGGGCAGGTGTAAACACATCGATAAGTCCTATCACCTAGTTTGAATGAAAGAAGCAGGTGACAAATACTAAAACATACAAGCAATGGCTCATTTACAGAATATTACTGTATCACAGTGCTGTCAAAAACACAACTTCCTAAAAGCGACTGAGGATGCATAGTGTATAGTCTACTCACATTTTCATGTTTCATGTGTTTGAGCAGTCGGAGCTCTCGGTAGGCCCTCTTAGCAAAGATCTCTGACTGGAAAGGCCTGTGAAGCTTTTTAATGGCCACCTTTTCTTTATTCTTCTCATTTAGTGCTGAGCTGTTGGGAACGATAATGTAATAAGTCATTAGCTGGTTGCTGTTGCTTGGACCTTTTAGTCTCACTATAATGTTCACCATTTGAAAACGACTGAATAGTCTATTTTTGGGGTTTCACTCACACTTAGAGGCTGTGCATGAAACACAACACAAAAGCATAGATGATGTGAGATAGAGATACTTTACGTGGGACTCTCTAAAATGTGTGGTGGTCTGTGGTTTACTGAGTTATCAATATGTAAATGTTTGGCAGCTCTTGACGTGCATGTTTGCAGGGCACCAAATCGTAGGAGGACAGGCTTGTTAGGCTATTTGGAGCCGCATCCACCAACACACACTGCACACTTCACTGTGTGCTGTGAACAACACTGATGCAGTAATGTCAGATATTACAGCCAGCTTTACATGAAACAGCTAATCCATGCCAAGCAAATAGCTACAATAAAAAAAAAAAACATGAAACTGCAGGCTGTGCTTCTGTTTGTTATTTCCTTTGCCCCCTCCATTTACAGGTAGGTTCAGATAATGTTCACAGTGTTCATGAGATGCTGCTTCTTTTAAAGGTCGACCAGTCTGAGCTTTTTAACAGATCATAACTCCCACACTATTATGCTTAAAGCCTAGTCAGCATGCCTGAACACTGCAGCAGTGACAACAGAAGCTTTGAGGTCAGTAAAGGATTTTTTCGCTGTTCATCTAGGTTCTCAAAATTTTACCTACTAAGATTTATCTGTTAATTCAGTTAATTTCAATTGTATGTATATAGTGCCAAATCACAACAACTGTCGCCTTAAGGCCCTTTATATTGTAAGGTAAAACCCTACAATATTACAAAAGTGGGCAAAGACACAAAGCCTCCCTAAACCGCCTCAGTAATCTGAAAGGAGAGGGGGTGGGGGCTGAGCCTCAAAACTAGACATAAATGAATAAAACGGATGTCTTTCAGCATCTGTGCCCTGCTAATATCTCTGTTGACATGAAACAGAGTTTATGTTATGAAATTTAGTCTACTTTAAACTAAGTGCTGTCATAATTTCTGAGTTTATATTTTTAGTCAAAATAAGTTAGAACAACTGTGAGGTAAAGTTCATTAGGAAGGCACATTTGACAGTGAAGAAAATCAGTGATTTCAACAATAACGTAAGGGTTAATGTACACAATAATGGATAAAAGGCAAAAGGCTGCCTTTTTTCTTCAAAAAATATTGACCTATGGTTATTCTTAAGAGCACTTACGTGACAGCAATATGAAACGTAGCAACTGCCTTGTGTGTTTGACAGCTGCCACTGTTCCAGCATTTGCACATTTTATCCCTCATGACATATTATTATAATAATAGGCTTTAGAGCTTTCTGAATAGCTCTGCTCAAATGTTTCTTTACAGTTTTTAACATTTTATGAAGGCAGCTATATGCCTAAACTTGAAGCATTATAAATGTGCAAACAGAAATTATTTTAGAAACCCTAATCAGGGATTATATGTATCCAGTAAGCCAAATAAAAGCCAGGCAGGTTGTAAAAAAGCAATGATAAGTGATGTTGGCTGTATGTAGTTTCCTTAATGGTTTGACACCCGATCCCCCATTTTTATGTAAGCCTGCAAAAATAATTGTATTGCTAAAAAAATAAACAACAAAAAAAAAAGAACCCAAAACAAAAAAAGAGAACACAAAACAATTAAATTGCTGCACGTTTTTACGTAAACAGTCATTCTGGTGTTTAACTGTATCCTGTATGTAACTGTATGATGCCATGAAAATGGAAAGTGGCCATCTTTAATACTGACTTTCAATCATAACTCCTACTCCTACTGCAGGTAAACATATATAAGACTGTAAGGTCCACATAACGGGCTGTGTGGTCGTCGTGCTATAATATGACACTAGGTGCTTACTTGCTACATGAGTTGACTGGCTCTGCCACCACTATGTTAGATTGTACAGGATATAACGCAGGCCCACTACACACTGTGTGCAGCCAGTCTAGCTAACGTGAATGAGCCCCAAATGCGACACACACTTCTTGCAGTGCACAGTAAATGATAAATCACTCACCACACCGAGCCGTAAGCCCCGGTCCCTATCTGTTTCAGGTGCGTGTATTTCTCCGGGACTTCCCACACCGTGCTGTTAATTTCCTCACGGGTGAAATGTGCCCGAGTCTCCATGATGAAGAGGAGCAAGCGAAGCTACAAAAAACTTCTCCCTCCTCCCGTGTGCCTGTCACTTGCTCAGAAGGTAAAGCAAAACACTCACTGTTCAAGTACCAGCTATTACGCCGTACATCCCACTTCCGTTAACAGTTTTCACAATAATTTCCAACCGTTGCTGCGTGGAAGTGATGCAAGAATAAAACAGGCAGCTAGCAAGCTAATGCGAGAGGACTATAGTCAGCAATCATTGATAAATATAGACTGAATATATTATATAGAGCTCATTAAAAAAAACAGAAAGAAACTCAGCAGGGCCGCTAATTGTGATACAAACAATCAACTCGATAATCCAGACTGTTAAATGTTCTTTTTAAGACTCAACATTTTTCTTACAACACTATTATATCTGATCATAGTTTATAATGAAACTTTACTTTGAAAGCAAAAAACAACTTCCGGTGTAATCCTCTGGTGCCATTTACTCAGCGCCCTCAGTACCAGTATGAGGCATCTGTTTGCAAGCAGCTAGTTAGTCTGTACAAGCATAACCTGATGTAGGCGTTGCTTTGTAGAAGACTGTTTGATCAGAAAAAATGAAACCTCCATCCAATGTGTGGAAACATAACTGAAAAACCTGCTAAAACCACGAAATTAGCAGTGTAAAGAATCAGACGAGCGGACGGCTTGCTTGCTGAAACATGTCGACATGACTCGATGTACTCTCACCCACACACAGTAGGTGTCATTTGTCATGAATAATTACTGTACGTTGCCAGAAGTTTGTGAATCATGACAGCCTACAGCAGGCCCCATTCACACATACAGGAATCGACGAAAACACGAAGCCTGGAGATTTGGACTTTCTATACAATATGTTGGTTTTGTAGCTTTAAAAATTCATAACCTGTTACTGCTATATTATGTACATTTTACATACATTTTAACCTAAAAAAATCTTTTTGTGCCCGATTTTCAGCACCTGCGTATTAGAGCTGTTAAAGTCTGCAAATGTAGGGTGTCATCAAAGCATACCTCCACATCACCTGGATCTGCTCTCTAGCCTGTTTTCCCTTTCTGTCTGAGTGGGAATTGTGTGTTACAGTGACATGTGTTAGTTTTCAGAACTTATCCAACAAAATTAGAGTTTCCTTAAGTATTGATAGCATATTACTATCAGCATTTTACCTCTAAATCAATAAAGAAAATCTCAATAAATCAATCACATTTTTTAAAAGAATTGATTAGGAGGGGAAGATATACTGAGAGACAAAGTATTAATAATGAAGTATTAATAAAGTGTTATTAAAACTACAGTTTTACAATCGCAGGAATAACCAAATGCAATGATTTAGCTGGATGAAGTGATTACACAGTTAATGTATGTATATATATATATATATATATATATATATATATATATATATACATACATATACATATATATATATATTATACATGATTTATTCAGAGGTATTGACCTGTATTACCTGTTCAGGATGAGTCAGTGAAGCCCTTCTGTTTTGGGCAGTCAAAAGGGATGATGTCACTGTTTTTAAGTGTTTCTGCTGCAGAGCACAAATTGATCATAATGTACCTGTGAGCGCTGAAAGGGTCATAAATCAATGCCAATGACTCAGCCATTTGGCCAGCTGTTAAACTTTCTTGCTTTCAAAAGCTACCCTGCAGCCTTTTTTTTTTTTTTTGGCGTAAATACAAACACCTAGAGCTTTAAGACCTAATCTTATCAGCCTCTGTTTAGTCAGCTGACCTGCAAAGCAGACTAACATTAACAAGGTTAAAAACTGGACCTGATAGTTGTACTATATGAAAAGTATAAGGACCATTGAGATGATGACAAGTCATCCTGAGAGGATTTTTTCTCAAGAAGATTATGTCTACAATTTCAACAATATGTGTGCTTCTCCACGTTCAGTCATTAAACTGTACTGTGGTAAATTAAGGAAGTAAGAAGTCTGTGAAACTAATGATGAGTCAGATCTCTGTCTCAGATGAAATTAGAAGTTCAGACAACCATTTTCATGACACAAATTCTAATTCTAAGCCTCCTGTAATGATCCTCCTGACACAACAAACAGCGCTCACCTCGTCTGCAGGTTATACATATTGCAAAGTCATACAGCAGGGTGCACTGAACTGCCACGATGGATCAGATCTGGCATATTGACACCCCTGCACTAGCTGATAAGGCATTTCATACAAAACCATATATGTGAGTCTCATGGAGGCACTGCATTACTGATTCTTTCATCTCTGAGTAGAAGGAAAACATTTCAGCTGCCAAGGCAGTATAAGGGAAAAATTATTATACACTATATTACCAGAAGTATTTCTTCTTTTGCCTTCACACAC
Organism: Pelmatolapia mariae; assembly: GCF_036321145.2. Taxonomy (NCBI): domain Eukaryota; kingdom Metazoa; phylum Chordata; class Actinopteri; order Cichliformes; family Cichlidae; genus Pelmatolapia; species Pelmatolapia mariae. The sequence continues at coordinate 35,994,804 of NC_086244.1, read as the reverse complement.
ATATAACTGGCATCCTATTCTTATTCCACAGGGTTTAATATGGTGTCGGCTGACCCTTTGCAGCTACAACAGCTTCAACTCTCATTGGAAGGCTTTCCATAAGGTTTAGGAGTGTGCTTATGGGAATTTTTGACAATTCCTGCAGAAGCACATTGTGAGGTCAGGCAGTGATGTTGGATGAGAAGGCCTGGCTTGAAGTCTGTGCTCTAATTCATCCCAAAGGTTTTCTATCGGGTTGAGTTCAGGACTCTGTGCAGGCCAGTCAAATTCTTCCACACCAGACTCCATGTCTTTAAGGACCTTGCCTTGTGTGCACTCGTGCACAGCCATGTTGGAACAGGAAGGAGCCATCCCCAAATTGTTCCTAGAAAGTTGGAAGCATGAAATTGCACAAAATATTTTGAGTTTCTTGCACTGGAAGTAGAGGGCCGAGCCCAACTTCTGAAAAACAGCCCCACCAAAGTTTACACTTGGCTGTTTTCATGGTACTGTTTTCATGGTAACCGCCAAACCCAGACTTGTCCATCACATTGTGAGATGAAGAAGCGTGACTCACCACTCCAGAGAACATGTCTCCACTTCTCTACATTGTGCTCGGCCATGGAAACCCATTCCACGAAGTTTCCACACACTCTTCTTTAGCTAATCTAAAGGCCACATGAGGTTTGGAGGTCTGTACTGACTGAATCTGCAGAAAGTTGGCAACCTCTGTGCACTATGTGCCACAGCATCCGTTGACCCCGCTCTGTGTTGTAATGTAGTCTACCACTTTGTGCCAGTTTTGGAATATTTAATAATGAGGACAGATGCCAGTGAATGGAATTCACTGACATCCTGAGAGCAACCCATTCTTTCACAAATGTTTATAGAAGCAGTCTGCATGCCTAAGTGCTTAATTTTATACACATGTAACCATGGAAGTGATTGAAACACTTGAAATCAATTGTTTGGATGGGTGAGTGAATACATTTGACCATATAGTGTATGATTTGTCCATTAAACAGATGTAAGTGTTCAATGGATCAACATCGACTGACAGACAGAAATGTGTAGGAAGAGCATTGCATGATGACATCTTGCATCGGGATGTAGCTAGCACCTAAATATGAACCCACAATTTTTACCCAGCATAACATTAATATGATGACAATGCAGGTGCATGAAGACACCTGCATCTTTCTCTCCTCTATCATTGTGTGTGTGTGAGACTAATTCTGCTTATATGTTTTAATAAAGTGCACACCTGGACACAATCGAGTTGTCACTCACCTGTGTGCAATCCTACGATCACTCACCTTCTAGTTAAGGCTGAAGATTTCTACGTTTTGCTCGTGTTTGCCATTCTGTTGTACTTTTGTGCTTTTAGTGAGGTGCACATGTCCATGGACCCGTGTGTCCTGTTTCACTGGTATTCATGGATGCAGCTGAAAGTCAATAAACCAGGTACCTTCGAAACTTCAGAACACATTTGAATGGTGACTAGTAGTTTTAGTCATTAATTCATCAATTAGAATATGGTTACTTTGTCTATGCCTCATTTGAGGCTACTATACTATACTGCATTAATAATAGATTATTCTTGCTTAAAATTAGTGTTTACCACTCTGCTGAGTATACTGTGCCCTAAAACAACCCCCATTTATCCTAGCCATGAGTACATGAGCATCACTTTGTCTCTCTGTCAATCAGAAAGCATTGTTCAGCTTCTCTGCTTGTTGTTCCCCTTGTCCTCTCCATTCCCTAAGGCTTTCCTTTATCTGATCAATAGTTGTCCTGGGACCTCGCTCTTAACTGGCTGTCAGGCTTTATGCTCTCCAGGTGGCTCAATCTCTATGCTTCTTTCTTCCTTTTGTGTGACTGGTGCCCTTGGTATTTTGTGCAGAATGCAATCTTCATTTATACTCTCCCTAGGAGTTCTTTCTATTTTGTCCTTAAAGAAATAACATTACCTTCTCTTTTCTTTAAGTCAGTCTAGTCAAGCAACCTATGTGATGATATCCAACAAGACACTCTGACATTATAAGAACATTTCTGTGTTTTATTTTGTGGTTGTTGTGATTTAAAAAAAAATCCTTCTCCTTTGCTTCCAGTCAGGTTTCCAGGGGCTTGCAAAGAAAGCAAAACATTTCTTTTTTTCATTTTGGAAAAAAGCCCCCAAAAAGATAAAAACAGACCACCATATCCTGTAACACTTTGTAGTCTGGTGGCACATCACAACACATTAGCCCTTTATGGCATGGTTCTGCCTTAGGGCAACAAACCACATTTTTTGGTTTACACTGTCCCCTAAAATTTGTATTTATTATTTTTTTCTGTGTAATCACACAAGACACAACACTGTTTACTAAAATGAGAAGTTGAAGAGGGTTTGACCTTTGACCTGGCAGTCCTTTCAGGAAACAAACTCACATGGGATGCAGTATCAGCTACTGCTAAGAATAACATCATTTTTATAGATAAATAGAAATAAATATGTTAAAAACATGTGGATGTACTTGAACATCTGAAGAACTATATTTGGTAATTTGAAGTCAGATTTCGATTTCAGCTGTTTAAAATAACATTTTTTGATTTGTTGCCTCAGGACAATGTTATTTCTCTGTTTTAAGTGCGGACGGGGAATTGAATGAGAGTCAGTAAGAGTGGGCCCCATCAGGTTTAAGGAAGTGTTAGGTCAGTTAAGGGTCATACAAATTTAATGTGTAGGCAAGACAGTCAACAGTCATCAAAATTGTAACAGTAATCGTAATTAAAGCGCCTGGAAAGTCTGAGGTATAACCTCTTGGCATCGGATGAAATATAATGTTCCAAAGGTGCTCTATTGGATTCAGGTCAGGTGAGCACGGGGTTCAGTCAATGGTGTCAATTCCTTAATCCTACAGGAACTCTTAGGTGACGGTTTCCTCGTGGCTGCGTGCAGCGGGGCTAGGGGAGGGTCTGTGCTGACGGACGTGGGTTACTGACCTGGTAGCCTGGCTGCCCCTGGGTGGATCCGGGACGGGCGTGAGGTTCTGGGGGTGCTCCATCTCTGGGCTGGGGCCCTGGCCGGGCCTCAGGGGTTTGGGTCCTGGTTGGTGTGTTGCCGGGGTTGTGGGCGGGTGGGTGTATGGGGGCCCAGCCCTGGCGCAGGGTGCCGCCGGTGCATCGAGCCACCTGGGGGGCTCTTCAACTGGTGGGGGAGGATGTCACATCTTGCAGGAGCTTTCCTCTCCTCAGGAATTCTCTCTGCAGGAGGGGGAGATACAGGAGAGGTGGAGGAAGATCTCAGCCTGGGCGTCTATTGTCTTGTGTAGTCTGGAAGATGAGTGGATGATGGGGTGGGTGCAGTTTTCTCTGTGGTGGGGTCGAGTGGACTGTCCCGGGCTCTGTGGGGCCGGGCGGCGCCGCTGCACTGGGCCCCGGTCCGGATGGGCCTGGGCCCCCTTTCCCTGGTGGGTTGCGGAGTATGGGGGTGCCTACTGGGGTCAGCGGGGGAGCTGGCCCCAGGGAGGGGTCACTTGCCCCTCCCTTCCTTCCCTCCCCATCTCCAGCTGCCTCCCTCTTCCCGCTCCACCACAATCACCCACACATGCAGGGCCTTGGGGTAGGGGTGTGTCACCAGGGTGCAGAGGAGGCATCCCCCCCCTCTGTCCCCTTCTGGCTGCCTGTGCCTCAATTTTATCCCACGACTTAGACATTCACATTACTCACACTCTCATTACACATACATATAGGATCTTGGGGGTGGGCACGCTACACGGAATCCAAATTACCATCAGGGTGTACAACCTCACCCCTGGCGTCGTTGCCCACCTCTCAATTTTAAATACACGTAGACATTGAGGGCTAGCAGGAGGGGCTATGCGCTTACCTGCTGCTCTGGCAGGTAGCTCCATGCCCTCCTGGGTTTTAAATGCACCTTAGAACACATATACATCAACACTACATATGAGCGGGCGGAGGGAGGTTTGGAGTCTTCTCACACCCCCGTTCTCTGCGGCCTGCTGGAGCGGGGGGGCTAGGAGGAGGAGTTGGCCGTCCGACTGGGGTCTGGAATGTGGGGTCTCCCTGCTGCTGCGGAGTCGGGGCGGTCTGCTTCTCTCCACCGCAGGGAAAAGGGTAACACCACCTGGGTCTGGGTGCAGTTTCCCCCTCCAGGGGCAAGGGTACCTAGACCCGGTTCTTAGAGTACGCTTGGGGAGTGTGATTGTGTGTACAGCGTCTCTTTATGTCTGTCTCCACGTTGGTTGAGTATGGAGTAATTGCAATTGAGAGCATGAGGGTGGGAATGGATGTTTGTATCTGTGTGTGCCTGTATGTCTGTGTCTATATGTCAGGTTGGGTATCAGACGCCACCTCTCTGGGGACATCTCAGGTCCTCCAAGGTTTGGAGGCCTATCTCCCCCCACCACTTCCCCTGCCGGTGGCGGACGCCCCCAGACATCGGTGCGTTGGTGGTTCTTTGTGTCCGGGGGTGGGCGTCCAGATACACACCGGCTCACTCCTTGGCGGCTGCTTATCGGGGCCTGGAGCCTGGGGCTCGCTCGGGCCACTTCGGGGGTGGGGTGCCCTCGGCCTCTCGGCCCGGGGCTCGGTCACTCTGGCGCAGCCGGCTGCCAGCGGAGCTCACGGGCATGTCACTGCAACCCCCCCTGGCCTCTGCTCCGCGGCTGCTGAGTGACCCCTCATCTGGGACTCTCCTCAGCTCTTTCTGGGATGTGGCGCGGCTGCCCCTCTGTTGGTGGCAGTGGCCCCCCCACACCCTCTAGCAGATCATTACATGAAGGAACCTTTTAAAAAAATCAAGCGCGTCCATGTCCACAGGTGTACACACGGGTGATCACACACACAAACTACACCCTTTTTGGCTCCTACCTCAAAGCACACTGTGCGCTGTCGATCTTACGTGCTGCACAACAATGTTTAACATTTAATATTTACTGCCATATTCCCATATATCATTGTGATGTTGTTTATTCTATTACTCTTGTTTTCTTCTGCTTGTTTTCTTTTTTCTTTCTCAACAGGTGATCCAGGTGGTCAATATGTATTTTTTTTGTCTGCTTATTCTGTTGGTTTTTGTTTTTTTGCCCTTTTTCCCCGTCCTTCTTCTCAGCTGTTTTTCTTTCCCTCTTTCTTTCTCCCCTTTCCATTTGGTAAAGTAAATCCGTTGGGCATCTTTCTTCGCCTTTAGACAATAATTCTAATGGCAAAAGATCCAAACGGGACAGGCAAAAAAAAAAAAAAAAAAAAAAAAAAAATCCTACAGGAACTACCGGGGATTGCCATGCACCAGGAGGAACAGGACCCACTAAAATATAATCAAAGTAGTTGATTCATATTTCAAGAGAAACCCCTGAGCTCTCAACAAGCAGGGTGAAATGTTTTTTTCTTAAAGAAAAAAAATAAGACCCTCGATCAGAGCCTCTGTTTAAATCTTTGGCTAAAGTTAGGGGAACAATAAAATGGAATGCATGATAGTACATAATGATAGTGTGTCCAGGACTTTAATATATTTGTCTGGACCAAAGTACATGTAACTGAACCTACCAACAGAGTAGGTGTTACAGCTACAGCATTTGTATGACTAAAAGTATAGTAAATAATACATATTCTTACATGCTCCAATGCTAACAGAGGCCAAAAAAAAAAAAAAAATCATAACAAAAGAATTACAACAAATTAATTATGGCCAAACACTCCCAAACAAAGCACTTTATACTGAAGCTAACTCTCTCTGAGATAATAAATCACTCATGCACCAATAAGCAGAAACACTTACCTAAGCTCATTTAAATGTGTTAAGTACAGCATATATATTCTGCTACTTGACTTATACAGCATTTGATACAGTAAACCATACAATTTTAATTTAGAGGCCTCTGGATTGGTGTATCTGGGATGCTCTGCAGTGGTTTAGGTCATATCTGACCAATCAAAAATGTTTTGTTTCCATTAATGACCACAGCTTTCTTTACTCTGCCCTAAATAGTGGAGTTCCTCAGGGGTCTTTACTAGGACCTATCCTTTTCCCCTTATCTATGCTCTCTACTGAGAAACAACATTTCATTCCACTGCTATGCCAATGACACAGGTCGATCTCCACCGTTTCAACTATCCTCTCAAGCCCTACAAACTGCCTTAACTGATATTAAGAATAGGGTTTGTGCACATTTTTTGAAATTAAACTGGGATAAGACAGAAACTCTTTTCATTGGTTCAGACGAGCTGCTTCCAAGCGCCAAGTCTTCCCTTGGTCTTTTATGCATTTACGTGAACTATTATTAATGCATGTATTTCCTCTTTGGTAGATTAACAGGTATCAATTAGAAAGCATGAAATAGACTTCAAATTGTGCAAAATACAAGAACTAAGGAAAATTAACATATTATACCAGTCTTAAGGACTCTGTAATGGCTGCCCATAATTTTAGAAGAAATGTTAAAATTACTGGTCACCTTTACAGCTTTTCTTGATCCAAAATATATATTTGTATACTATTATTTTTATTGTTATTAGAACCAGAATTTAAAATAAAACTGGCATAAAAAGGCATCACCGACCAGAAGCCAATTACAACACACACTCCCAGAAAATTGGTGACCTATCTATCAAAGGTGTAGTACACACAGAGCAACGTACAATATATATTTAATGTGGAGAGCAGAAGAAAGCAGGAGGTTCAAACCTAAGATCTTTTTATCTTTTAATCTGTGAATTTCACTAAGGCAACAGTAATCCTGAAATCAATAAACTTCACATTCTTTCTGTTTCATAAAACACACCCAATTCTACTGCCATAATATCAGATTCATGCATGTACTTTACAACAGGCTTTCTCCTGTGGACAAAATTTCAAAGAGTAATCTACTAATGGCTGGGCCAGTGATCTTCAAAGGACAATTTAGCATGTGGCACAGACTTAGTTTAATGGTCTAACTGTAACTTTAAATACATTCTGGCAGACACACTGTCCCTCTGCCCTTCTGTGGAGTTTGGAGATATGCATTTGATTAGTTAAATTCCCCCTACCAGAGAGGCACATTATAAGTAACTTGGCATACTTTATTCTTTGTAATTACTTTAGCCAAGAAACCCAATTTGACAGACATCTGTTGTCTGCCTACTGCTGCCAATATTGATCATAAATCCATTTGCTCTTCTCTGTTTATTTGCATTTTGTCAATCTTTCTGGGTCATCTCCAAAAATAGTTCCCATCAGCTGCTTAGTGAAAGCCACTGTCATTCTGTCTGTGCAAATGTCAGTGAAATGTCAAATTTCAGAGATTTTTTCAGAGTCTCTGAGATACCACGCATAGAACTTTGATTAAGTTCCAGTGAGTGAATTACATCAGCTTCTGACATCACTGTACGGAACCTAAATGTTACTCCGTGATGTGGTATAGTAGTATAAAGTATAATTTACTATCATCTATACCCAAAGACTCAAATATGAAATATTTATAGCTGCAAATAAAAGCTGCAATAATCTTAATTTATGGGGATCTTAAACACGGCAATAAAAATTTTAAAGCAGTTTCATAACAATACTGACAGCTACCGATTAGAAGCTACAGCAATAAGTGTGGAGACATGAGAAGATGTCACGTCCAGCCTCCAGCTCAGAAGTCAAGTTTTTAAATACAGCCCACAAGATGGAGCTAATGTCTAGCGGGATGAGCTGAGTGCTGCACATGAATGCTGCTTTTATTTATTAATTTATTCATATTAGTGACCAGTGCAGCTTTGTTTAGATCAGAATATGTCCATAGTCATAAACTGGCCACAGGTTTAGAGAAAAGGATAAAATCGAAGTGATATGTGGCCAATTCGTTTTATAAAATTGATTTATACAGTACGAGTCCAGAGGTCCATTTTTTCCCCCTTTTATTTCATATGCTGTTGGAAGTCTCGAGGATGCTGTTCTTGCCTTTCAGCAGTTGTGTTCTTCACTGCTAAGTTGCTGCGTCTGTTCATAATCAAATCAGGAATGTATCACTTCCCATGCAAAGGAGATTATTCCCAGGAAAGATATTGCAGACAGAACAGCAAATGTACAAGCTTCCAGTGACTGAAAAACAAACGTCTCCACTTTAATAATATTCTAACATGAACAGTGAGACTGAACGAGACGGTAATAAATGACACACTTATTTATGCAAACATGTCACAGGGTATTATTTTCAAAGTAAAAGCCTCTATTGCATCAGCTCCTTTCATACAGCATAGATTGGTAGATAATAAAATAACCTGGCGTGTCCTCTTATTCTTGCTTGCGATGCAGATGCGCCGCGTGACTGGTGGCTTTTACATGTGAACAAGACAGAATCTGACACAAACATAAACATGTACTTATGCGCCACAAACATATACACGTATGCCCTATGAATAAAAAAGCACACATGCTGAGCCTGCTTGTCTGTGCTTTCCCCCCACCATCATGTGCCTCAACCCATCTGACAAGATCTTCTCAAGCAAAATCTGACTTGACATTTTGCAACACTGAATCAGCAGTCAAAGTAGGCTAACACGTTGATATGTAGAACAACACAGGAAGTGAGAGGAGGGGAAACGTGTGTGTGGGGAACGGGGGGCGCCTTGTTTCACAAAAGGCCACTGCTGGAGGAAGACATCCATTTGCCCCCCGTGCCACCGGAGCGCACTATGGCATTAACCTAATGAGTCTTTACAAAGTAATTAACGGTTCACCACTGAATGATACTCTGTGTCGTTCTGTAACAGAGGAGAATTAATTATTAGTATCAATCAATGATGTTATCTGCGGGTGTTACTTGGTTAAGAAGGGAGACGGGCAGACAGTGGCATTTAGCTGTGATTAATGAAGTGACCTTCCCTACAGCCTTGGCTGAGATCTAGAAAAATCTATTCCATTTCAAAGTGACCTCCAGGGGGGATGGCTGGTTGGAACACCCATACACTCAGCATCCAAATGCAACAGAACACACACACACGCTCACACAACCTCACTTTGAGCGCTGGACGAGCGTGCGGATGCAGAACTTAATGTCACTCATGACGTGATGTGCTTGCTTTTGGATAATTCTGACACATAACTGACGGTTACTTCACTACATTTTAGAAAACTGAGTTTAAAAAAAAACTTCTTTTTTTTTTTTTTTACAAAGCCTTAGCACACCATTCACTGGGTTGGAAGTGGGACAGTAGCAAAGTGGTGATGATAATGATATTAATGAGAGCCCAGAGACTTTTAAGAAATTTCCATATTTTGTCCCAAGGGCCCGAGCATGACATTAAAATGTTCATATTGGTACCATTCTCACTAGAAAAGGACAACCGTGTCAGCTTTATTCACACTAGAAAATATGAGGCAGAAGTGCGAGTAAACAAGGATTTTACTTGTAAACAAAAGCACCAAGATGGCTAAATGTGGTTACTGTGGTTACTATATACACAGCAGAATGTAATGCATATATGCTTTTATACTTTACAGACAAGAATTAGCTTTGTTTTCCTATCATGTCTTTTGAAAGTCTGAACATGTGTCATGTCAAGGCACAAAAAAAATGTGGATAATGGTGAAAGTATCTAGCTTTTACAGCTGCAGCGCTTTCGTAGCTACAAACCCTATTATGTTTATTATATTGAAGGAGGTGTTTGGAGAAGATTGCTGGATGTTTTATGCTTTTATATCATAGCCCTTTATGCTTTTTGGACTGTACAGTGATACAAAGATTATGTTTTAATAACATTAGAAATACAGTTCATGGCTCACTATCAGATGTATGTAATAGATACAACCTAAAAGCCTACATTAACTCAACCTAATATATACACTTAGAACAGACTGCTGCTCTAATGTAGTTAATATCCCTCTTGAATCAGGGGGTATTAAAGCTTTTAAATACATGTCCAAGCTCAAATTTGGCTGATGGCACTTTGTCATCCTTAAAGCTGCAATAATTTATTTTTGGCAGCAAAAAATGTGAACACACATCATCTCAGATTCTGTTATCCCTTTACAAAGCCACTATGTTCAGTGTATTTACTATTATTAGCATTCTTCTGGAGTTTCAGGCCATTTGGCAAATTTGCATCCAACAAAAAGTCTACCTTTAGCTCGGCTTTAAGTTTCTGCAAAGACTTGAGGGAAATGCCTTGACTATTTAGCTCATTCATTTAGCTGCTAAATGTTTATCTACTAAGAAATCTCATCTGTTTGCAGCTAGCTCAGAGTGCATTTGCAAGTTTTGTTTGTAACAGCCTTTAGCACCTGTGATAGAAATAGAGACCAAAACAATGAGCTTAAGTAGTCTCAGAAGGTCAGTAGAAGTCAGAGAGACTCCAAGGTCATGTCTTGATTCTCTGGGGATTGTCAGTGTCATCTAATTCATTGTTAATATAAAAAGTAATGTTCTGGGGTCTTTACTTGTGGAGTTTACATGTTGTCCCTATGCCTGCGTGGGTTTTCTTCAGGCTTCTGGCTAACTTTACGGCTTAACTGGCGGTTGTAAATTGCCTGTTTCTCTGGGTAGGTGGGTAGGTAGGTAGGTTATTTACTATAAATGGCCATTAGGTACTGTAGCATGAAAAAATGGTGCAATTACATTTTGGTTTGGCCCTGTAGAGAGCTTTCAATGTGGATCATCAGTCACATTGTCTATGATGTTTAGAGTCCCAGATGTTTCAGTTGTTCCTCCTTTGGTGTGGCATAGGATTTGATCAACACAGTTAAAATACCTCTCCAAACCTTTCAGATGTTGGATATGCTTCTTCAAAATATTAACATTTGGTAACAGATGGGTAAAACATGTGCATTCACATAAACTGTGCCATCAGTATCTAACCAGCTGAGCCTGGTGCATTGCCCAGACAATGACATCTCCTTGTGCAGTACAGGAAGTCCCTGTGGTGCCACTTTACAGAGCCTTAGAGGCATGCAAGTCATTGTGCCATCATCTCACCCACTCATTAATGATGGTCGCTGGCCAGCACATGACAGACTCCAGCTTTGCCACTGTTTGTCTGCTCAGTCCCTCTGTAGGAAAGTCAGCCAATTCTAATAGTATACATGACATGTAATTGCAACATTTCTGGCAATAACAGACTATAGGAGGCTGTTACATTGGCGACCCTTAACATAATGAGCCGATACAGGCCTTATAAAGTATTCAGGACATTGACTTTTCATTTATGAGTGTGAAACTGGGGGAAAAAGGAGATAATAATGAGCATTATCCAGGCTAGTGTATTCATTTGTAAGAATGATGATCCAAATAGTGAAAGAGGTTACAAAGCCATGTGAGTGAGGAGATATAATAAGACAGTTGTTCATGTCTGCAAAATGTCTCTATGTCTATATTCAACACAGCTTAAATGACTGTTTTATTGCAACAGTGGAACCATGTGATGTTATTAGGCCCCTCTAAGGAGAAAAGTGCAGCTAGTGCTGATCAATAAAATTTTACAATTATTCCTAAAGTGCCCTGGTAGCCATTAAAGAGAAGTAAAAATGGAGTGTTAGGTTTTCTTGTTCTCTCAGCACAAGAAAAAGGCTGCAGAAGTTTGGATAAACTGTCATCTGGATGTGTGCTCTGTTTGGTTTGAAAAGTTTCCAGAGTGAAATGATGAAGGCAAGTGAGATCTGGTCCACGAATTAGAAGATTTGTCGTTCCTCCTGTTCCAGAGGCCCACACGTTGATGTGTCTTTGGGGAAAATACTGAACCCCAGAACTGCTGCTGTTGTTTCAGCCAGAGTAAGCATGAAAGCAGTGTGTGTGTGTTGAATATGTAAAGGCCTTTGAGTGTCTGGTAAAACTAGAAAAACAATAATCTAATTGCTTCATTTTAAATTTGATCTTGTTTTCTCAGATTTGCACCAGTTATAACAATTTAGTTCAATTCAGCTTTATTTATATGGGACCAATTCACAACAACAGTCGCCTATGAGCACTTTGAGACACTGGGAAGGAAATACTCCCTTTTAAAAGTAAGAAACCCACGGCAAATTAGGCTTAGGGAGTGACTGGTTGGGGGCGAGGGGAAAGAGAAGAGCACTGATAGACAGGACAATGACAACAATGGTGATGTCACATGAATGAAAACCTTTCAAAGACTGTCAGAAAGCTTCAGGGTCTACTGCTCGAGACCACGTAAAAAATGACAGGAAATTCTGGCTCCCCGAAATCAATATATAAATCAATGTGGGGCTCAAGACTTTTGCACTGTGCTGTATTACCAATTAGATAGTAATTATGTTAAATTGATGGTCCATTAGTCATTAGTGGTCTTAATACAGTCTACTAGTAATAGTGTGCTCACTGACAGATGTTACTGTAGCACAGCACAGGACTGTACGTAGTTAAACAACTACACAAGTAAGTAGGAGCAGGTGCTACTAATCAACACAAACTTGATTTATTGATCATCAGGAAGCCACAATCTTTTCAGGAGTGGACATCCTAACAAATTCACCTGAACGTCAGACTGTTCAACGCTCAGAGAAACTGCAAAACCCAAAGAGCTACATCTGAGCTCTAAAGGCCTCAGTTAGCGTATTTGAAATAGTTACCAGGAGAAATCCTTTTCTTCCTTAAAAGAGCATGAGAGCAAAGCTTAGGTTTGCAAATTTGCATCTGAACAACCTTCAAGACTTCTGGACCATTATCCTTTGGACAGATGAGACCAGAGTGGCTCTAATAAACAATACCAGCACAAATACCTCATGCTAACTATCGAGCATTCACGTATTCTAGAGTCAAATGTAAAGCCATCTGTCTGACAGCTAAAGCTTGACCCAAACAGGGCAATGATGTCAAGCACAGCAGCAAATGTAACAAAAATAGAAAAGAATCAAGATCTGCAATGGCCCACTCAACGTCCAACCTCATACTGATTGTGAATACTGTGGCAGGACCTTAGAAGAGCTGTGCATAAACTAATCCTTGCAAACATCAAAGAACCAAAAGCAACACTGTTAAGAAGAGTGGCCCTAAAACAGAGAGACTGATAAAGTCACACAGAAAATGAGTATCTAAAGTTAATGCTACTAAAAGTGGTTCTACAAGCTATTTAATCATGGGGCGTACTTCACCTAGTCCTTTCTCAAATGACTGTAAAGAGTTAGTATCTCTTGGATTTATAGAGATACATCAGCGTAAACTTGATTTTTATGCTCAAAGCCAATACATTCATAGAAAAAGCTGCAGCCAAAGAGAACTCCACATTTTAAACAATCAATATTTATAAAGTCACAGCAGAGCAACTGTTGTTTTTGCAGTTACAACATGCAAAAAGTCAAAAAAAAAAAAAAAAAAGCTCACGGGCTTCAGACTGTCAAAACCCAAATATGGGTTTTCATTTGTTTCATGTGTCTTGGCACATAACAGACTGTGCAAAATTTCAATTAAGAACACCAAAATTATAGTTGTGAGATGGTAACAGCTGCAAGCTCACTTAATCTCCCCACAAACAAATGGCTCATTACTTTGAAAAGTCTGCATTCAACTTAAGTACATGAGGAGATTTTACACGCAGCTGTACACAGTCACACACACACACTAACACACATACACAATAGCACAATAGCAAATCCAAATTTTCAAGCTGAACAATGAATTGCTCCCCATGAGCTCCTGCAGTGTCCTAATGTGCATCCTATATGCTTATGTATTGTATGATGCATTGCACATTGCGTATGCTGATGCTTTGTGTGTTAGTGCGTGATTTCCCTTCACGAGTTACCAGACCTTTTTAATAATACACATTGACGTCTCAATTATTTGGTAAATCAAGCAACAAGAACAAATTCTATTGGAGAAAAAACCAAAATATCATTTGTGGAAAGCGATTGAAGTCTCTCACAGGGAAAACATCATAACACTAGAGAATGATACATTGTCCTTTTTATTGAAATTGAAGTATCATTCACCTCAAGTATTTCTAACATGCACTCAGTCTTAAAGGCTTATTTATTCCAGTAAACACGATCTATAGAATATTATGAAGGCCTTTTTTTTTTTTTTTGCAAAAAAGCCATTTGAGTCAAGCATCCACATGCCTTACATCTTTAAACATCAGTGATTTGAATGTCTGTTTATAGAATAGTTACAAAAAAAAAAATCATATGCTGGGTTATAAACGCAATAGCTACGGCAGATCCTGTTTTAAAAACTGTTTGTGTGTAACTGATGGATATTTCAAGGCAGAGCAGCAATGTCTGTCTGAACTATATCATTGGACAGCTCCACACATTGGCCCAGAAGAGACAAGGAGGTCCAGACTTATAGCTACTAGCAATGTTTCTGTTTTAAAATCAGTGTTAAAACGTGATACATCAATCAAACATTCACTGATTCCTCCATTAGGTAGGCCAAAATGTAGCACGTGATGGACATGATCAGCAGCTTTTCTTAAACATTTGGAAATGAGCAGAAAATGCAGGAAGGTTTATCTGATCCAACGAGAACTTTTTCATACAAAATTACTCCCATCACATCTTAAACATCATGGATTGATAATACACGTAACTGTATAAGAGGAAAAGAATTTTCCATAGTTTTCTCTGCATTTGCATGATGATAGAGCCCATTAGATCCCATTATCTTTGTTGATTGAGTTTACCAACAACAAAGCATATAGAGGTTTTTTTCCCCCTCTCCTAAATTGCGACATGATTAAGAGAAACCGATGACTTATAACATCTTTGTTCTCCAAATACCTCATTTGTCATCTCTGCAAGTGCTCCTACAAATACATGCGAGGCATTGTGCCCAAGACTTCTACAGAAGAAACCCAGAAATATGCCGCAGCACAAAACTGGCTGTACATCTCTGACAAATGTGCAGGAGGCATCATTCCAACAAGTTTCTTCTAAATCACTGTCATTTCAGCGAAAACATTGTGCGATGCCTATAATTAGTGCAGAAGCTGTAAGTGGTGAGTGGGTAGCCTGTGTGTTAGAGAGCATATGTCACAGTGAGTTAGCGTCCAAGCTAAAACGTGTTACTTACGCCTGTCATGGCTGTCCTGACTGCCTGTCAGACCAGCCGTGAGGTGACAGTGATGCGTCTTGTCTGTCCGGCTCAGTGGCCCAGAAGACCTGTAACCTGTCAACACACACGCACAAACACACACTAATACTGATAGCATATACACATATTTACATGGCGTGAGCTTGCAAAATTCCAAAGTGTGTCAATGAAGCTTCCGCCAATAGTTTTATTAAGGTACACAACCTGGATATCGAAGTTGTATCATCTTTCAATTCAGTTCAATTCAATTCAATTTTATTTATATAGCGCCAAATCACAGCAACAGTGGCCTCAAGGCGCTTTATATTGTAAGGTAGACCCTAAATTTTTAATCCGCTTCATTTAGTTTCCACCTGGTTGTTCTTCATGTTGGTTCCAAAAGTTCATGATGGGCAAACGTGAAATATTTAAATAGATCATATTCTTCCTGTTTTATGTTTGCTCCCAGCTCACTTGTTGTTTTCTAATACTGTGGCTCACAAAGGCATTACGAAGTTAATGTCATGTGAATCTCTTGTTTTAATTTAATGAAAGAACCGCCCTTTGTCAGGCATGAAGTGAAATATGAGATAAAGTGCAGATGTGTGTAATGACGATGAAAATACAATGCAAGCAATTTTAGGGTTTACACTCTAATAATCTCTAATCACACAATTTAATGGTTGTGATCACTAACAAGCAGCATTCCTGTTCTATTTCTCTATGAACTTTGTCTACGTACAGTATAGTGCCAGGCAGCCTTCTTAAAATCTTCATATTTTGATTTGTATTTTCATATTTTCATGTAATGCAGAGCCCCAGCCTTTTTTTTGTTTTGTTTTTTTGTTTTTGCATGGGTTTGTAGCTTCATTGCATCTATCTGCAACAACTTCTCCAGATATGAGTCACTGAGGTCACATCTTATCCTGCTCTTTCTTCTCCATCTTTCCTCTGTCCTTGTGGATGACCCTGGTCAAAACCTCTGCCTTCCATCCTGCAGCACTAACTACACTCAATGCATCTCTCTCACAACTTGTCCTGTTTTTACCTCGTCCTCTTCCTCTCCTTTATCTACTGGCCCTTGTCTAAGTGTGTATTTTGTGTATCTCTCCTTGAGGCTCTGTGTGTTAGTGCCAGATGACCTGAAGCCACCCAAGACCAGTGGTCCATGGCTAAAACGATAAGGCAGGGAACTCCTTTACTTGCTGTACCCCCTTGTTTTTTTTTTCATTTTCTCTTCTTTCCCTTTCCTTCTCATCCTTCCCCATCACCTGCCTTTACTTGCTGTTGCTGTTCCCTATTAGATATTCAAAAGCAAAAATGTCATTAGTTATCACCTGCATTAATGAGTCACAAACAGATAAATATGATGCAACTTAATTTCTAGGAAAATCAGCATAGTCAATAAAATGTGCAGACCCAGATTTGTTTAGCTCAGCACTGAGTCGAACAAAAACAGCAGAATTTAAATTCAAATGGAGGTTGCTTTCCTTTTTGCACAAATGCATTAGGAGTAAGTATTACATTCGTATCCTAAACAAGCTAAATGAACTTTTCCTGCTCATATTTGGCACTTATTATCCTTTTACAGATGCTGATTGGAAAATCACAAAGCTTTCCTCAGGCCTTGATGACCGATCTTTCAGCACGGATGTGAAGTTTTGAAGCAGCAGTCAATAGCTTCACACATCATGCGAGTCCATGGGAAATCTGTTTATTTTATATTCATATCAAATCCTATGATATCTCTCTAATTGAACAGTTTGCAAATGATTTTGAGAGAAATGGCCCGTGTCCCAATTGACTTGGGCTGCAGCTTTTCAGCCCTGTGCTGGCTTCCAGAAAGCCGGAGAGTTTTGATTAACCACATCTGGTCACGCTCTTTATCAGGATTCATCACTGCAAACTCTTTGGTAATTAGAAAGACCGTCCTTCATGTCAAATCAAAAACATGAGTGATGGTTATTTGTAATCTTATGAGTGCACAATGTTTGTTTGTGTGTGTGTGTGCGCATGCGTGTGTGTGTGTCGGTAGGCCGCAATAGAAAATCTGATTAATGATGCTCATCTCGGCCTCTTTTGGCTGTCCAAATGTAAACAGAGGACTCAACTGTTTGCGTGCAGTGTAATTAGTCAGCGGTGACAGGTCTTTTCTCTCTTTCTTTCTCCCTCTGTGTCTCTCTGCTCGTCTTGTCAACAGGACAGATACGCACCATGCTGTCAACAAGCCTGATAGCCAGCACTGGGAAAAAGGTTAAGATTTACATAAAATATAGCAATCTGCTTACACACACACACTCCACATCAGACAGATTTCCCATTACTGCATTCCCCCCCTCCTGTTCATTCCTTTCTGTCCTCCTTGCCTTTATTATTTCTCTTTTAAAATGCAGACTGTGGCTCAAAATGACTCCCACTCATATGCAGAGGCAAAAATGCATGCCTGATTGGGTGCGCACACATACACACTGGCAGTCATAAACATTTCTCTTTGTTGAGCAGGTAGACTGCAGAATAACGATCATCTGTCACAGTCAGGGTAACGTAATTCTGCTTATGCTGTCCTACATAAGCCCGTATACAATATATATGTATTTTATTGTTTTATTCTGCAGGCACCGCTGTCACTCTGTTATCATCCTTGTCAACAACCAGAAAGAAAGAAAACCGTGAAAGACAGCAATGGATAGAGCAATCCGAGTTTTCATTTTCTAAATCCACATCCAAGGTGATGGAGAACAAGAAGAAAACTGTACCTGGAGGATGTGTATACGTTTGCCGTCCCCTTCCCTCAAAAAAGATAAAGGTTTCTTGCTTCTTGTTTAAGGAAGGGAATATGTATAAATGGCAAAAATCTGATGAATTCTGGTAAAAGGAGCGAGAGCCAAAAATAACCCTAATGTGATTGGACCCTGGCAGTGGTAAAAGGTTGTATTTGGGGTTGACCGGTCACCGCGTTCCACTAAAATGTCAACTTCAGCATGTGTGCACACGGCTATTTCATTTTCACATTAAGGCATACTTGCCCTTGACATTTTGCAATGCACTGAGTATCCCCTTTAATAGGGGCACCTCATCACTTATAGTAATGCCCCCCTCTAGTCATACTGAGTCATACTGAGTGACATGCAAAAGTTTGGGCACCTCTGGTCATTCACAACAAATGAAAAGGGAAAATAACATTTTCTTTTGACTTTTCAAGCAAAATTGTTGAAATTTCATACACTGTTAAAAAAAATCCTAGAAAAACTGTAATATTCCGGCAGCTGGGGCGCCAAAATAATACCAGAAAATAACAGAAAATAACTTTCTCATGAAAATACGGTTATTTTCAGTAATGACAATACAGTTTGTTGCCCTAATTTTACATGGGATTTTGCCTTTTTCAAGTGCTTTTAAACATTAAATTAGGAACATCTTAACGTGATTAAACAATGAAATTACCTATAAACAAGGTCAATGAATGTGGCAATATGAATAATAATACTTAAATGTACAGAAATATACAGTTAACAGTTGGTTTAAATAATAATGGATTGCATGCCCTGGGACAGACTGACAGAGGCAAGGCTGCCATATCGCACCATCGGCCCCTCTGGCCATCACCAGTAGGTGGTAGGTGAAGTGTCTTGACCAAGGACACAACGACCGAGAGTGTCCGAGCCGGGGCTCGAACCGGCAACCTTCTGATTACAAGGCGAACTGCCAACTCTTGAGCCACGATCGCCCTAAATAGCAATAATAGTAATAATTATTTGATGTTAAAAAAGTTTATAAGATAAGATAAGATAAGATGACCTTTATTAGTCCCACACGTGGGAAATTTGTTTTGTCACAGCAGGAAGTGGACAGTGCAAAAGTTATGAAGGACAATTAGAATAAAATAAAATAAGAATAAATACAGTACACAACTGTACAGAATAGAATAAAAATAGAATACTATATACAGTAGAATAAAATAGAATAAAATATACAATAGGATAAAAATAGAATACAAATGCTATATACAACAGAGTGAAAAATACAACGGTGCCAGAAAGATTATTGCACATTTGTGTTATTGCACATTTGTGGATGTGTGTGTATGATCAGTTAAAGTCTTTGTTGTGGAGTCTGACAGCAGTGGGGAGGAAAGACCTGCGAAATCTCTCCGTCCCACACCGTGGGTGCCGCAGTCTCCCACTGAAGGAGCTGCTCAGTGCTGTCACAGTCTCATGCATGGGGTGGGAGATGTTGTCCAGCAGGGATGACAGCTTAGCCACCATTCTCCTGTCACTCACAACCTCCACTGGGTCCAGAGGGCATCCTAGAACAGAGCTGGCCCTTCGGATCAGCCTGTTCAGTCTCTTCCTGTCCCCAGCAGAGATGCTGCCACCCCAGCAGACCACACCATAAAAGATGGCTGAGGCCACCACAGAGTCATAGAAGGTCTTCAGGAGTGGGCCCTCCACTCCAAACGACCTGAGTCTCCGCAGCAGGTACAGCCTGCTCTGCCCTTTCCTGTAGAGGGCGTCTGAGTTATGAGTCCAGTCCAGTTTGTTGTTCAGATGAACACCAAGGTACCTGTAGCTGTCCACAGTCTCAATGTCCATACCTTGGATGTTCAGTGGTTGCAGTGGAGGATGTTTGTGCCTGCGGAAGTCTACCACCAGCTCCTTGGTTTTACTGGCATTGATCTGGAGGTAGTTCAGCTGGCACCAGTCCACAAAGTCCTGAGTCAGTCCTCTGTACTCCTTGTCGTCCCCATCAGTGATGAGGCCGACTATAGCAGAGTCATCAGAGAACTTCTGCAGGAAGCACTGGGTGGAGTTGTGGGAGAAGTCTGCAGTGTAGATGGTGAAGAGGAACGGAGCCAGAACCGTTCCCTGTGGGGCCCCCGTACTGCAGACGACCCTGTCCGACACACAGCCCTGAGTCCTCACATACTGTGGTCGGTCGGTGAGGTAGTCCAAAATCCAGGTAGTGAGGTGATGGTCCACTCCAGAGTTCTCCAGCTTGTCCTTCAGAACCGAGGGAAGAATAGTGTTGAAGGCACTGGAGAAATCAAAGAACATGATTCTCACAGTGCTCCCAGCGGTCTCCAG
The DNA here is from genome assembly GCF_036321145.2 of Pelmatolapia mariae. Taxonomy (NCBI): domain Eukaryota; kingdom Metazoa; phylum Chordata; class Actinopteri; order Cichliformes; family Cichlidae; genus Pelmatolapia; species Pelmatolapia mariae. Next base: position 35,974,751 of record NC_086244.1, on the reverse strand, counting down.
GTGAGCGAGGGAGCGATGTAGGAGGTGAATGACGGCATCATCCGCTCCAATGCCAGGTTGGTAGGCAAACTGAAGTGGGTCCAGTGATGAGCTCACAAGGCGCCGAAGCTGAGCCAGGACCAGCCGCTCCAGGGTCTTCATCAGGTGGGATGTCAGAGCCACCGGCCTGTAGCTGTTGAGGTCCTTGGGGCGTGAAGTCTTTGGCACTGGTACAACACAGGAGGTTTTCCAGAGCTGTGGGACTCTTCCCAGCCTCAGGCTCAGGTTGAAGAGGTGCTCCATCACACCACACAGTTGGTCCGCGCAGGACCTGACGACCCTCGAGCTGATGCCATCTGGACCCGCTGCCTTCTTGCCATTAATCCTCCTCAGTTCCCTCCTAACCTGGGTGGTTGAGAAAGACAGTCTGGAGCCTTGTGTTGATTGTGTATTGGATGCTGTTGTTGGGGGTGGGGAGGAGTGAGCAGGGTGAATAGAGGAGGTGTGAAGTGTCTGAGGTGTCAGAGGTGGAACAGCAGCAGTGGGGGTGGTTGAGTCTGCAGCCGATGTTGGAGACTGCCTCATGGCTGAATCAAATCTGTTGAAGAAATGATTCAGTTCATTTGCCCACCTCACATCCCTCCCAGGCAGAGAGTTCTGATGTTTGTGGCCCGAGATGGTTCTGAGGCCTCTCCAGACTTCACCAACGTTATTTTGCTGAAGCTGGTTCTCCATCTTCTGCCTGTAGCTATCCTTCCCATTCCTTATCAGTCCCCTCAACTCTCTCTGCACCCTTTTCAACTCCTCTTTGTCTTTGGATTTGAAGGCCCTCCTCTTCTGCTTGAGGACAGCTTTAATTTCCGGGGTAATCCAAGGTTTGTTGTTGGAGAAACACCGTACAGTCCTGGTAGGTACGGTGTTATCCACACAGAAATTAATATAGTCCGTAATGCATGTAGTAAGGCTGTCGATGTCCTCTCCGTAGTCGTCACAGATCACCTCCCACACAGTCGACTTAAAACAGTCCTTAAGAGCCTCCTCGCTCTCCTCCGACCATCTCTGCACTGTGCGGGTGGCTGGTGGCTCCCTGCGCACTAAGGGCTCATACACAGGGACAAGGTGCACCAGGTTGTGATCAGATCTGCCCAGGGGAGGGAGAGGTGATGAACTGTATGCCTCTTCAGCATTGGCATACAGTAAGTCCAGTGTTTTATTGTCTCTGGTTGGGCAGGTCACATACTGGGTGAAGGTGGGCAGTGTGGAGTCCAGTGAGGCATGATTAAAGTCCCCTGATATTATGAGGAGGGCTCTCGGAGATTGTGTTTGCAGTCTGCTGACCACTGAGTGGAGAGTGTCACAGGCTGCATCCGCGTTGGCCGAGGGGGGGACATACGCTGTTATCGCGATAACATGCGAGAATTCCCGGGGCAGGTAGTACGGACGCATGCTAACGGCTAACAGCTCAATGTCTCTGCTGCAGAGTTGTTCTTTTACAGTGATGTGCCCAGGGTTACACCATCTGTCATTCACAAACACTGCCAGTCCCCCTCCTTTCCTCTTACCGCTGTCTCTTGTCCTGTCCGCTCGAAGCAGCTGGAATCCCGGTAGTGTCACGCTCGTGTCCGGAGTTAGCGGTGTTAGCCACGACTCCGTTAGCATCATGATGCTACATTGCCGGTACTCCCTCTGTGACCAGGTTAGCGACGTGAGCTCATCCAATTTATTGTGCAAAGAACGTACATTTCCAATAATTACAGAAGGAAGAGATGGTCGATAATGTCTCCTTCTCGGGCGACGGCGCTCCTTCCCAGCACGACACCCCCGTCTTTTCCTCCTCAGCTCGCTGGGAATGTCGGGTCTGTCCGCCGGCAGTACTGCTGTGGGACGCAGCGCTAACAGCTGATCCTTACTGTAAACAAAGGATCCCTGCTCTGGGTCCCCACACACGGGTGAAAAAAGTAGAAAAAAACTAAGAAAAACGACCAGAACTAGCACAAAACGGTAGAACATGGTTGCAGAGTCTAATTACTAATACGTTAGTTATAGAAAAATTACGAGAAGAAAAGATAAGAAAGAAAGAAACTCGGAATGAGCAGAGCTGCTGTAACAGGCTGCCGCACACGGGGGGCGCCGGTAAAAGAATCATTTCATATATTTTTCCATAGCATTACATTTGAATTTAACAGTTCAATCTTTCAAATAACGGACACATATTTGTGAAATCATGATACATTTGTGAATGTATTTTAACAATCTAAATATGCATATGTACAGACAAATACATTTAAAAAACAAGAAAACTATGTTTTATTACATTACAGTGATTTTACGTTAATTTACATTTGAAATGTGAAATCACAGTCTATTTATGTAAATTTAATGATATTCTAGAAGAACAGAACAAAACTGTAAAATACACAGTAAAATACTTTTAGATTAAGACTTTTTCTTACAGTGTACGAAGGTTCAGGCTCTTCAAGAGATATGAGGTCTAAGGTATCAATGATCACTTTTACCAACATTTCGGAATTTATTAACCTTGCTATTACCATGGCTTGTTTATAGTCGTCATTATAAAAGCCAAGTGATAGAAAGCTCAGGGCTTTTTCAATACTTCTCAAACCTTGACAGACCAATCAGCTGCCATGGGCTCTTCTAAGCAGCTTAGCACACAATTAAAATACTTGATGGCCATAAAGCAAGAGAAGCCTACAAGATGTCTTTTTTTCACATAGATGTTTATTCAGTAATGTAAGTGAGAAATGGCTGTAAATGGAGGTCCACTTTTCATTCACCCTCAACCAGCACCACCCTCCCTGAGCTTCATGCTGCTGAAGGTTTATCTCTGTTAAAGAAAGTTTTATGCTCATTCTGGTTCTTAATCCCATAGACGATTGATGGATTGCTGGGTTTTTATGAATTATTTGTCCTCTAATGCAAAGTGCTTTCATGTAATTATTATTATGATTTGGTGATATATAAATATCAAATAAATCTATGAGAATTGCTCTTTGGTTCGCTAGAAATGCAGTTCAGAGCACCTGCAAACTAGCTTGATGCACTTTGGAAGTTTTCCAGACTTTACAGTTGAAATATACATTTTTAGCCACAGTAGATAAATGGAGAGCTGTTCTTTATATAGAAAGAATAGCTCTCTAAGTGTTAAGCAAGTGTTAGATGGATCATGCCTTGGGCTTGTGTTGTAGCTTGTGGCTACATTTCACTTGCAGAAAAAGAATGGATTCAATTAAATACCGGCAGATTCTTGAGGCAGACATCATACCGCGCTAAAGCTGCAGACGAAAAAAGGATGACCTCTACTAAAGGATGACTGTAAACACATCTCAAAATCCACAACAGACTACTTCATCGAGGCAGAAGCTTAAAGGTTTTGCTGTGGCCTTCACCACCTAACCATGTATTTGTGATCAAAAGTTAAAAGTGGATAAAGCTCAAAAGAGAAGTATATCCCAGAATATCAGACAACAGCAGAATCAGTCAGGGCTGGAAGTTTTCCAAAAATGCCTTTTTATCACATGCAGCACACAGCAGGAGTTCTGACTTTTCAAAATACTCACTGTTGTTTAGACGAGCGTGCTGACTGAGTAGAGCATGCAGGAGGCAAGTCACAGGATGACCACCCGCTAGCGAAGAATTTACAGACAAGTGCTTTTTTATTCTCACATCAGAAGAATTGGACCACATATAGACTTTGTATTACAGAGCTGGTTAGTTAAAGATTGTTGGATGTCCAATCTGACCACCTGTGTCGGACTTCTCACACACATTACCTAACGCCTTGAAAAGCTCCGGCTGCAGTGCATGTATGGAAATGGTTAACCAGAAGCCATCACATAACACAATATTGCCCAAAATTATGCATGCATTGTATGAATAATATAGATAGAATAATTTAAAAATCCCAGCACTATTGTAAACATGAAGATTAGGGGAAGTAATACTGGGTGGACTAGCCACTACTGTGACAGGTTTTTGACAGAATCAGGCTATAACACAAAGCGCATAAATCCTGTCTTTTGCCAGTAATAAAGAGGGTTGTTGATGCTGAATACAGTGCAGTGCCTTCCACTAAGATTTCGCTCTGTTTCCTGCGGGGAAAGCAATAAATACAGTTAATGAGCTATGAATCTTCTGAAACCAAAACTTCTCTTCAGTTATACAGTATATGTATCTGACATGAAGGGAGTCGTAGAGTGTAAGGTCTCTAAGCGCTCAAAAGTACTTGTGGCCACGCTCCAAACAGGAGCCTTTGGTTGTTCTGGGGATTAACGATTTTCCCATAATGATTTTACTCTGCAAGAGAGAAGCAGAATTATTAGGAAATGTTATGTATAGACCAGTAAATGAACAGGGGTTAAAGTGGCCCAGAACGGCGTCCAGACACCTTAAATTAATGAGCATTTAAATCTGATTAATGCATATTACTGTCCAATGAGCCCAATTTTTTGTGTGCTGTAGGCCGGTGTTGCTTCCAGTGGCAACACTTGCTCAGTAATAAGAAAACAATTAAAATAATGACATCCCACGGCACGCTCGTGCCCTTTTTTCCTTCTCATGCCTGTGATGCGTTCATGGTGCAGATGTAAATAAAGCTGGGGTACTTTAGCATCTAGCACAGAAGAGGAGCGAGCATAAGTGAATGAAGCTTTTTTACGTGTCACCTAATTTCAAATTTAACTTTTCAATCAACTCAAAAAATCTCCAAACACACAAATTGTTTCTGCACAGTTTGTCACAAAATATGTGTACTAGCTAAAGATACAGCTGCTGTGTTGTCCATTGAAAGACAAACATTTTCAAACATAGCTCAGGATGTGAATTTTGATAAACAGGAAGTGTCAAGCTTACATATAATGTCTGCATTTCTTTTGAGAGCTTTTAAACCAGATATTGGATATATACACAATGTGTTGCTGAATTATGTCTCTTTGAAACGTCTTGCAAAAGAAACTGAGGATCTGTTTTGAGCAGGCTACAGTGGTTAGTTTGCAGCACTGTGGTGAAGTTTACAGTGTGATTCAGCCTCTTCATGGTCAGTGTTAGTGTACATTAAGAGTTGTTATGAATTTATATATTATCAGTTATAATATTTAATGATTATCTCATCTTTTTATTCAATTCACTCACCTAATTCTACCTTTTATACGAGCATTATACTGTATAGGAGTTGAAATCAGCCATGAAAAGAATGAAACATCTGCTTATACCTTGTTGAAATCAGTTGGAACCCTAAATCCACCCCACCAATATTAAAACATTTAATATTGGCGTAGCAGCACTACTCTTGTTTTTTGAAATATAGTTTTAAAAAACAAACCAAAATTATATTTACTGTGTAATCCTTTGCCCCTTGATATTAGAATTTCCCCACCTGCCAAATCCACTTTAACCTTTGATAGTGAATAATGATGAAAATCAGCTTTGAATAGGTCCATTATCGACAGTAGTCATTCCAGTAGAAACGACAATAAAGGACAATATAGGAAACACTATATAAAACTTGGAAGCTATAAAGAGAGGCACTGTTACGACACCAAAAGAATGAGAAGCGTAATTTTGTCATGCATTTTCATCTACACTTGGAAGAATCACAAGTAGTTTCACTTGATATTAAAAATACAAGCATGCACCTGCGTGAAATGCCAGAACAGAATTTAAGTGCAGCCATAATACATAATTCATGAGCCTTGTAACTGCTTGGAAAAATCCAAATCAAACAAAATAATATTTACTCAGCAAATAAACAAAAAATGAAGAGCAACCAATGATAAAAACATTTTTAGCGAGTTTACAATCACTTAGTTGTCTAAAGTAAACTAAAAAGTGTGGAAACTGTAAAAATGGTTAAAACATAAATTAGTTCAAATGTAATAAAACTCAGACTGTTATGAAATTTAATGTCTTGGTGATAGAGAAAAACACATCATTTAATAAGAATGAGAATGAATTATTTTATGAGTAGATCAAACAAGTTCAGAATATCCATCAGCAGGTTGAAATCAATACCAGCAACACCCACAGAAAAACTTTTTAACTTGACTGTGGCATTATTAGACATCGTGGATTATTCTTGCTTTAGCCTCATGGAATAATCTATGAGGATCCCATGGGATCAAGTGTACACTTCTAATGAAGGAGGAAGCTATCTATAGAGGCTAAAACCATTTCTGTAAACACGCTTTATGATTTTAAGTTTTAACATTGGAGTCTATGGGGCTGACTCATTTAAGAAGCTATTAGAGGATGTGCACTTTGGGCACTTCGCTTTGGCCCCAGAAGTTTCATCTTGATTCAGATGGAGTACTTAGATTGCACGTGTTGTGAAGGATCCTCCAGCATCTCATTTCTTCAGGTGATCCATATAATTCACATCAGGTTTAAAAAGTGAGGCATTTTTTTAAAACGTCCTTGGGGATTAAAACAACAGAAGGCAGATGCTCCTTGCTTGTCATCATGGCACACTGAGAGACTGGATGTGTTCATTTGGTGCTTCTCTCCCCTGGTGAGTGCATCTCTCAATTACAGAATAACGCTGGAGTAGAAGTTTTTGGCGCAACGTCACCAGATTTCACGGTAGAGGTGGATCAAATCTGAGGGGTCAAAATCTAAGCAACACTTTAAAAATGTAGAACAACTTCACTGCTCGATAAACACACACATTATTCCTTGACTGAGGGTCATCAGATGAAAGTGCACTAACAGGTATTTCTGGAGCATAACTAAAATTTAACTAACAACTAAAACTTAGCTAACTAAAACAAAAGTTTAAAAACACAAAAGCTGACAAACGAGCTGTGAAAATGAACTAAAATAAAATAATACATATAGAGGAAGTAGCCTTTGTTTATTGTAATGACACACCTTCAGATGCCAAGCTATGGCACATCCTCTGTGGTGTGTCCTGAGGTCATCGGGTGTTTTGGGTCTCTCGAACATCAGACACCTTCACTCAGGTGACCCAGCTGATCAAGCCTTTGCTTGTCCCCCACCGGACACTCTCATAGAGCTGCTCTCTTTATCCAGAGCCACCTGACGCCTTTTTTCCACTGCGTCTATGCTGTTAGAGATGGCCCTTCTCCTTTAGTGAAGACCCTGCAGTGTTTTAGTATTTGTTAATTTAGCAAAATGATCCCAACTTGCCTTATGAAGCGTATATAGGACATGTTTATTGAGACTTTGGATTTCTACAAGACTGCGAGTCAACTAATATTTCAAAATCTTGCCTCTGGCATATCCCCTAAACATAATGAGACTAAAACTACCCACTAAAAATTCATAAGAAACAAAAGAAAAACTAAACATTCTGAAACATTAAAAATAACCCTGGTAACTAACTGGAACTAAATTGAATTAAAACAAAAACTGGAAAAAAAAAGACATAAAAATAAAAATGAATTACAAAATGACAAACTTTAATAACTATAACTCTGTTTTGGAGTTGTAGTCTCATGTGAAAGCAGCAGAAATAAAGCATGGACGATAATTAATCTCAGTAGGAAAAGGGCTTTTTAGTGCTTAAACATTAATACATGTAATTAGGGCTCTACATGAGTATAGAACTAAACTAATGTACTACTAAAGGTTTTCCTTTTTATACTTCTTTACACTTCTACTCTTATTATATGCCACCTTTCATTTATTTACATATATTTTATGCACATTGGGCTACTCTGCAGTTTAAAAGCCCAGCACACCTACACAGGTGTTTTCACTTAGACCTCTATTCTGGTGTAAATTGAGTGAGGCTGTATCGGGAATTAGCGATATCGCTGAATGTCAATCAAGCACATCACTTATTAGGTAACATAAGTGAAAATGCCTGTGTGGGCAGACTGTGGGCGTGCAGGGCCTTTGAGATCACACATGTAAATGATGTAATATTTTTATATAACAAAGCAAATTGCAATTACGCGACTAAACTCCTAAGCAGGGTAACAAATCATTTGCATTATCTCCATCTCATTCAGCTAAAATGTCAAAAATCATTAAGCAACAGCAAATCACATAAAACACTGAGATCCACTTTGTAAAATTAGTTATTTTATGCTGGATATCTAAAGTACATTTTAATCATATGGGATATGGTTTCCATGCAGTATTGTTACATTAAATAAACTTTCTAAATATGTTCTTCTGCCACTCTCTCAGCTCTGCAAGATCACAGCAGCAGACAAAGATACAGTCGTGTGAAAAGGAAACTCTGTGAAGTACTGTGAAATACTAAGTACACCCCTTCCATAGGAATTAGGAGGGTAAGTAGCAGCCAGGAATTGCTAATCAAATGCACACTTGATTAAATGATCACCAAAAGGTGTGAGCACCTCTATAAAAGCAAAAAATATGTGCACATCGGCACAAATACCTCATAACAATGATCAAGCAATGTGGTGGAGCAGTGATGATTTGGGCTTGTTTTGCAGCCACAGGACCTTGATTCCTTGCAGCCATTGAGTCGACGATGAACTCCTCTGTATAAATATTCTAGAGTCAGATGTGAGGCGATCTCCCCAACAGCTGACGTTTGGATGAAACTGAGTCATGCAACAAAACAATTATCCCAAGCCCACCAGTAAATCTAACAGAATGGCTGAAAAGAAAAGAACCATGTGCTGAAAGCCGCGGCCAAAGTCCAAACCTCAACCTGGTTGAAATGCTGAACTATAAGAGAGCTTCCAAAGGTGAATGCCTGTAATGAGCTCAATGAACTTAAGCAATGCTGTAAAAAAGATGTGAGACGCTGATAAAGTCATACGGAAATGAGTACTTAAAGTTATTGCTGCTAAATGCTTGGAAAGGAGGGTAATTAGTTTTAGACAGTAACACTGTGTAACACTACCTGCTACCCAGGAGTGCACTGACCTGATAAAGAGGCAGTTTCTTCTGCCGGGGTTACCTCAGGAATCCACTGCATCTGCCATGTCTGTTTCTGCATCTGTGTAACACAGTTTTGTGCTGCTCTTTGAAGGATTTCATATCACACCAGGAGCATTTCAAAAGTGGAGCATTAAGTCTGCATGAGGTCTTTTATTTAGAAAAAAAAAAGGTGTTAGTGACGAGTTCCATTGCTCCAGATAAATGTTTATCATTTTATCATCATCTTTATGAAATATAAGAAGTAAACACAATACTAAGCCATAACGCGAGCCATTTCAATGAATGAAACACAGACAATTAGAATATTTTCACATATTTTTATCAGCACCATATCAGCACTTTCCTTCTTGGACTTAATAGTAAGCATGTCATACATGATTTGACTGATTTTTTATTATGGACTATTACTGATAAGTGAATGTGCAAACTGCTTTCTAGTCTTGGATAAGGTGAAGTTCACTTTGTTTACATTATACATTGTAAAAATTGTATTGTATTGTGATTCACAAAGTAACTGTGACTCACACATAAATATAATTCATATTTAGTTCAATATTACCTTCAACATAGTAAGCAGGAAGAGATATAAATACATATAATTTGGCATAACATCATAGTACCCAACTTACTGCACTGTATTTGACAGTAAACTTTTATAAGTAAATGTTACAGAGCAACTTAAACTAATCAGAGGGCACATTTGACTTTCAAGCCAAGTATCTCCCAGGCCTCCACCCTAGAAGCCCCCCCCCCCCCCCTTCACCATGCCCACTGCCTTCTTAAAAAATACCCAGACACCCTGCTGGCTCTGAATCAGAAGAGTGAGCGAGAGAGCTGGCATTAGTCAACATTCTCACTTAGATTTCTCCCCACTGATGCGCCACCCACTCCTATGAATGCCAAACAGTTCCTTTATTATCTCAGCATTTACATGATTTTCGGGAGCAGCTTAAGCTTTATTCCTCCACCCATCCTTCTCCTTCCTTTCCGTTCCCCCCCTATTTGTGCCTTTCCCTTTCTGTTCTATCAAAGTGCTGTATCATTACGCCTGGGATAATCCTGATCCTCTCGCCCCTCCCGCCTCCTCCAAGAGATGAGCCTCACCCTTCAGATTCTTCTGTTTTACAGAGTGTTCAGACTTGGAGGGGGTGGGGTGTGGGGGGTTCAGAGGGGCCAGGATGTCTTTTTCTTGTGCTACTGCAAAATGATGATGAAACCATATGGAGGCTGGTGGTGGTGAGGTTTGCAGGGGGTGGGGGTGGGGTTACGCAGCAGCGTAAATGACTTCTTAGCAGTGCAGCGAGATGTGAAGGACAGACTGACGTGAGACGGTGTGGCGAGCAAACTAATGAGCTACACATTTCACACCGAGAAAGAAAAGGAAAGAGGAGAGGGAGGGGGAGCGTGGTGAGAGAGAGAGGAGAGATGGAGCAGGAGGGGTGAGATGATGACAGAGATAGAGGGAGATGCGAGGAGGAGGAGAAGGAGGGAGGAGAAGGTGGGAGAGGGGTGGAGGAGGAATGATGGGGGGAAAACGAGAGAGGGCGAAGCCTTACATTTGCAAAGTTGGCAGAAAAAAAGAGGGAGACAAAAGAAAGACAGCGAGGAAGTACGAGAGGGGAGAGAATAAAGAGTGACATGAAAAATGACCTTTCCCTGCCAGCTTCTCTCATTTATCCTTGCCATGACGATCAACAATAAAGTTAGCTTCACTGAAATATTACAAGGATACACAATCTCACAGGCTGCTCATACCTTTCATCTTTTTTCATTTTGACTTTCAGAGATTTCTATTTCATTTGACTGCAAATGAAATTTGTGTTTCATGCAGAAAAAGTTCCAAAGCGATGCATAGTGGGCTATTAGTGTAGCGCTGATATATTGCTCCCAGATGGACTTAAAGATCAGATACCAGCAAGTCAGCAAATTCCACATCTAATGCGATACAGTGCTTCATTGTAGGTAATTAATCAACAATACATTTGTTGTCTGTGAGACAAATGAAACATCACGGAGCATTACTTTTGCGTATGAGAATGAAATCTCCAAAACATAATTTCCCTGCAGATGAAGAAGGTAAAGTTTCCATTATGAACAATCCACACAGTATATTAGTTGTAAAACTATACTCACAGGCTCATGTAGAATCCAGTTAAATTTACTTTGAGAGCACAGAATAAGGTGATCATGTGATTTACTAGCACAGAGTTTAAAATAAACACCAATCCTCTGCACCAGCTCTTGAAACTTGATCATTTTCAAAGGAATGCAAGTAGCAGCAAGTTTCAGCAGCACATTTTGGGGCTTTTTTTGTCTTCTACACTGGACAAAACTTCCTTGCCCCTTCTCTCCTTCATGGCTTTCTGTAGTGCCAGTCATTCAGTACCTGGTGAGATGGCTTTATGAAGATGCCTGTGGTCCTCTGCTGAATGCAGGCTTGCATCCAGCTCATCTGAGTCACTTCCAGTGTTTGTTCTGGGCCAGCCCTCCCACCACTCTACAGTCCCTCAGCGCATCAAAATTTAAAGCACAGAGCACAGATAAAATATACTAAAACAAAAATACAGAGTGAGAGTCCAGCCTATTCTTGGAGTGAGATAACAGAAGGCTGTGTAAGAAAACAAGGCCAGAAAGGCTTGAGGATCACAGTCTTTCTAATGAAAGAGAAATGCAGCAAGTTAGCATAATGCTGAGGATGTACGATGTAAAATAATCACAAGGGTAACATCTGCATTATTTTATTCACCACACATGGTCAGAGACAAATCAGAAAATGATATGACTTATTGTATAATTTCAGTCACAAAAGCAACATACCCAACAGTAAACATCTTTACCTGCTGAACAGTTTCCACAGCTTCACAGAACTGCCAGCAACTGTAGTCTTGCTAACTTGTAGTTTTGGCCATGAGTTGAATGCTGAGGTATGTTAGTGGGTTAGTAATACAGTACCAAGAGCACCCAACTGTGTTTGCAGCACGATCAGTACATTTTGGGGCTCAGCAGTGGTTGACACGTTTAAATATACAGGTGTCTGAGTAAAACCAGGCTCACATTTATCATCAGTGAAGCAGGGCTTGATTTTTGATTGTGATGATGTTCACGTTCATGCTTCCCATGTAAGGAATACATAGGCTTCATATATCAGTGTGATTGACTTCTCACACTTATACCTTTTAATTGTCATCATAATAATGAGCTGTAACTTAGGCCCTGTTTGATCAGCTATGTGTTTTCAGGTGCCCTGTTACCATCGCTGTCTCCATAGTATAATTGGTTCATCCTAACTAGAGGTTAAAAAGGGCTAATGTGTGAATAATCAGCTTTTCCTCTCTCTCTGTCTCTATTTATCTCTCTCTACCCCCCTGTGCTATGCTGATATATTATGCCATTTAAGTCTGCCTCTTTTCCCCTTTTAGTTGAGATAAGAGTTCATTTCCACTGCCTCTTCTGCTTCTCTCATTATTGTAAAAGTCCTTCTTTTCATGCCAAGGAGCCTGGCTAAGAAGCAAATTGCTTGTCCTGCTAATACTTTATTAGTGGCTTCTAGTGTGCACGTACTCCTTCAAACTCAGTCGGACTCAGTCATTCACTCAATCAATCACACTCGCTCCCTTCAGCTCGCCCAACTATCTGGTGACCACTTGTGCTAAAAATGGACACACACAATCAGGCCTGAGCAAAAAACAAGCTGCAAAAAACTCCCAACACATTTTATGCAGTTAAGCCTCAGGGGCCCATTATACTTACCATGTTGGCTCTGCTGTGCTCAAGCAGTGATGCCACTATAGCTCTATACCATTTGTTAAGGTTTGTATATGCATAACCAACTAACCACATGATGTTAGCTTGTCTACTATTTTGAATCATGGTGACGATGCAAGATCAGGTGAATAAGGCCTCAGTCACACAAACATAGAGACTGGTCCGTGAGCATCTGATGACTACTAATCTTAACAAAGTTGTGCATTCCCCAACAGGTTGGCAAAAACCTACTTGTGATTGATTGATTGATTGATTGATTGATTGATTGATTGATTGATTGATTGATTGATTGATCATACTTTATTCATCCGGAGGGAAATTGGGTTAAGGCTGCCAGCCGTGCCAGCTCCGTCTTACCCGTCCGACCATACATACATTACACAAACATCACATGGGGAAGACAGGTCAGAGGGGTATAACATGGAAAAGCACAACATGAGGAAAGATAAGGAGAAAAAATAACTCCCCCCAGACTGAGCTCCAACAGGGAGATCAGTTTGAGAACAGAAAAAAACACCTCTGCACATAGCACATGAAAAGAACTCTTAATACACCAAAGAAACACATGACAAGCAACAGGGGTGGGTAAAGGGTGAGAGACAGCCAATGTAGACAGTACATCCAGGCCTGCAGCCTATGCGCTGGTCTCCATGATCCACCGTCAGCATCGGAAGGGAATAAGCGTCGAAGGCGTTTGGAGGGGGGATGAGTGTATATGCATGTGTATATGTCTGTGTGCGTGTGTGTGTATGTGTCCAGAGTTCAGCTGAGACAGTGTCCTTCGCCCTGCCAGGCTAAGTAAACAGTCTTCCAGCCAACCCAGGTGGCCTTGCATAGAATGGGAAGAACAGTCACAACACAGTCGTTATCAGGGTGTTTTTGTTCAGCTCCAGCCTTGAGACCGCAGCTGGCGCCGAAGGGGTCTCCGCATGAAGTGATGATGGTTTTTACTTTAGTGCGAACAACTCATATGAATTTCAAAGCTGTTCTAACAGTCCAACACTGGTCTCTCAATCTCCCGTTGGAGAGCCGTGAGCTTTCTATGATGTTATCCAAACTTACATTCTGTGGTGTTGTCATTCTTGTGCTCAAAGAGCAGGTTCTGAGAACTCACGACCGCAGTGCGCTTCCCAAGATGTGATCCAATTTGCGCTCAGAGGTCTTATTCCGAGCGAGCCCTTCCAGATGTAATCAGTTTGCACTCAGAGGTCTTGTTCTGAGTATTCACGGCAGCCGTGCGGTTCTCCAAGATCTTATCCGTGCTGCACTCAATGAGCCCATTTCGAGAAACTCACGCCTCATCCCATCGTTTCAATCCCAGCGGGCAGCCTTGTGGGGGTTTGAACAGCCGGTTCCGCTTCCTTAATTCTTCGATAAGCCAGGGCCAAGTCAGCTCCGATCAGCAAGAACCCTGTTATCATGGTTCCGAATAGGTAGATATCTACAGCACTCAGGCTCACCCGAGCCCAGACTTCTCGTTGAGAAGGGGTGTCAATTGCATTCAGAGACCAGTTGATCAAATCCATAATTCCTCTTTTAGGTTTTAGAGAACAGACTGTGAGAGAGTATTCCAAGGAAAAGTAATACAAAAAACACGAGGCTAGACAAGGACACAAGAGGCTAAGCAGGGAAGCTAAGGGAGAGGAGAGGAGGAGGAAAAAAAGTGCGACCACCTTCACCAAGAGCAAGAGAAGAAATTGCTTGGGTTGCTAGCTGATTGCCGAGGCCATAGTTTAGAAGGAAGTAATGAGCTTGTGTACAAACACTTGTAGTGAAGCTGTAAAAAGGGTGACACAAATTGAAAGTGGAAACCATACACCTTCAAAAAGTTGCGCCTCAGTTGCAGCCAATGTGTTTTTTTAAAGTGCAACTTTTACTTTGAAGGCAGACCTTCTCCATTTCCAGTCTGTGTCACATTTTTTCATGGTTTAATACCGCTTGGCTAGTAGCTAGAGACTGTTTGCAAGGAAACGTTAAAAAGTAGAAGCAACATGGGAAATCTGCTAGCAACCAAAGCAAACCTATGTTTGTGCCTTTAACCTGGGTGCCGGACACCAAAGCTAAGTCTTGTCAGAAGATTCGACAGGATGGGAAAAAGTCACAGATTTTATTGAATTAAGAAGTATTATGGGATTGTATTAAGTTGTGACAGGATCTCACTTCTTTGAATTTCAGCTGGTAGGTGAACATCAGCTTCTTGAGGGAAACATCTAGTTTGTCCTTTTTCCATTTTCTCTCAGCGTTTCTGCATTGCCTCTTTAAACCAAGGAAACCAAGAAAATGCAGCAGTTTTCAGTTTTCAAGCTATAGTATTCAGAAATTTCGAGCATAAGCTATTAAAAGTGCCTACAAAGACATCCACAGCGACATCATGTTTGCTGCTTATTAAAGCTGTTGCGTAATGCGGAAAATTATACAAAAATGAGCAACAAAGCTACATTTTAGTGCTTCGGAGCGAATCATTGTAGATGGGTTGGATCTGGAGCAGCACAGCATTGTGGTCTGAGACAACAAAGTCCATTAAGCTTACAATCATGCACATATATATGTCGGTGCTCCACATGTTGAGTCAGACTGAAAGACTCTAAAATTTTGATGAAGTCAGAAGCAAATACAGAGAATAAGGCACAACAGACATGAAAATTGAAGTCACCCAGAATAAGCTCTCTCTTATAATTTCTCATGATAGTTGATAAGAGACTTGAAAATTCTTGCATAAAACCAAAAGACTAATGACTGCTTCAAGTAGAAAAACATGTCATATCACAAAGCTCTCAAACTGAACATGAAATGACCTCCACACACCTCAATCCAATAGAGCATGTTTGGGATGTGGTGGCGATTCAGCACTTGTCCAATATATCCACTATCCTTCCTCTGCATGTGTCTTCAAACTACTCAACCTGAGCTGTCCCTGCTGTCTCTGCCACCTCCAGTCTTTTTGTTATTGCCAACGTCTTCAAGCCATACATCACAGCAGGTCTCACTACCATCTTGTAAATCTTCCCTTTGACATTTGCTGCTATCCTTCTGTTACAAATCAACCGTGCCATTCATCTCCACCTACTCCACCCTGCCTGCACTCTCTTCTCCACCTCTCTTGTGCACCGTCCATTGATTTGGACAGTGCACAAGAGAGGACACTGTTGCTGAACGAATGCCATAAGGATTAAGGCAGTTTGAAGCCAAAAATGTAGTAGCAAGGTGTACCACATTAAGTGTTCAGTGAGTGTCATTTTGATTTGAATTTGGGTTAGGTTCAGGTACCAAAACTACTTACTTAGGTTTAGGTATAAATACTACTTGGTTAGGCTTAGCTAAAGATTTTGGTTGGGGTAAAACGCACCCTTTAACATGTTGCAAATCTAATTTATTTTCAGTTGCCATGGAGCTGAGTTCTGCCCCATGTAAATTGATAACATTTATTCAGCTGCTGGAAGTCACTTAACATTAAAACACAACAGCAGGTCTTAATGCGTACACAAATGACTTATGGGGTGCTTTCCTGTGTACGGCAGTCTCACTCATTCAGGTATGCCTTTCCAAAGCAGCTCTCTGGGGTTTCAGAGGCACTGTTGTTGTTGTGCAATCCTGGCACCTTCACTCAGGCGCTCGGGACATTCACTTCTTCTTGAGTTGGACAGAGGTAGGTCACTTTGCAAGATGGGCTCATTCTTATGAAGTAAATGTAGAAAGTTAAAGACAGTGTTGTGGTTTTGGAGGCACTTAATGCATATGTAATACAAATATTCAATTTATGTTAAAATACAAGTTGTAAAGTTGTGCTATGAGGAATACAATGAGCATTTGAGGATACTTTTCGGCGTACAGTTCACACAGACTTGAACACTTTTGTGCTCACACTTGAATGCACCTTGAGTACCACACAAGCACAGGCACATGCACACACAAACATCACATCACATAACCTCATGTAGATGAAAACACTGAGCAACAGGAAGCTTGTCTGAGTCTGGAGGAAGACGAAGACCTGCTATGACTGCTGGGGGCTTCAGCCAGCATCTGACAGGAGGAGGTGAACCATCTCATCTAATTGACTATAGACAGGATCTCTGCGCTCAGGACTGCCGCTGCGGCCTCCAAGACGCAGCATTGATCTGATGGAGAACACTGTCTGCCTCTTTGTTACTTACTTTTTTTCTCATTCATTTGTCCTCTATTCCTCTCGCTTCATTTCCTTTCTCTCTCTTTCATCCAGTGCCCCTCCTCCTCTCCTCCTTTCACTCTGCTAATCACTCCTTCCTCCTCTCTCCCTCGCCGCTGCTTCTTTCCTCCTCATCAACATATTTCACTACAAGGGATCTGAGCCAAGCCTTTAAGACAGATGGATGATGATGAATGGTGAGGCAAACCAGATCTCTCTCTCTCCCTCTTTGTCTTTTCCTTCCCCTCTTTCTTCCTTTCTTTTACATGGTCTTGACTTTGTTTTCTTTGATGCACTTTCGAAGCTAATGAGAATGTGCCTTCGGGAGGGAGATGATGTGCTTTCAAATGATCAGGGCCAAAAGCTACTTCCTTGGCCATCTAACATCAATAAAAGAAGAGCCAGTTGGACACAAACAGGGTTGAGATTGAAAAAAAGAAAAAGGAGAAAGAAGAACCACTTCTATTAAGAATTCGGTTAAGGATCCTCTTAAACCAATGAGGATTGTCGCCGACTTGTTAGAGCTTGTACCCTTCTAGTCTTCTTGACTTCCCCACGAATCCTCTATGGGATTCAACTGCTGTTGAGGATAAAGATGTGTGAGAAAAGTTACATGTAGCTTTTGCCTTTGAAGAAACACAGATGAGGCCTTTAGGGAAATTCCCCGTGGACCCACGATAGACTCCCCTTGGCCTCAATTATGCCAGCCTCCACTGGCGCTGCAGCGTTCCATCTATATCTAGTCTATGTCTCTCTCAGCGTGACACCTCTTCTTGTCTTGCAGCACTGCAGGACAGTTTTGTCCTTCACCTTTTGATCCAGACCAGATCAAACACTGCCTGCTCTTTGATGATAGCACTGATGGTGGTAGCGCTAAGGATCCCAGGGCATTGGATCCCATTCAATTTATCACCAGAAAACCCTAACAACCTGTAGCAGCAGGCCTGCAGTTACGCTGCTGAAGGCTCATAGCAGGAGGTACCATAAATAATGGCTGTCTGGCTGTGGTGATGCAAGATGTGGGTGTAGACTTTGCTGGCTGTCACTGCTCAGGGAGTGTTTGAGGAGCTGCTCTAGTGGGGAACATAGTGGTGTAGATTGTGGAGCCAAGAACTGTGTGATACATAATAAGTGACACTATCAAATATCAATGCTCACAGATGGAGGATCAGACTACTGCAGCAATGCTAAAAAGTCCTGTGTCTTTTGTGGGAAACAACGCCTTTCATGTGCACACTTAATAAACCATAAATTACAAGCGATTTAAATAACGTATTAACGTCGTTTGTCTGATGAATAACAGCTGAGAGGGGAAAACAAATTAATTCTGAATAATTAATTATCAATAAATTAGTGAATTTAAAAAAAAAGATAATCCCTCCAGTGAGGGTGATGCCAGCAGGTTGGCTGGTCAGTAAATCCATCGTTGTGACTCATGCTGACCACTGAAAGGATTTGGGAATTTTTGTACAGATATTCATTTTCCCCCATGGGTGGAAATTTCTCTCGGTCAGTGAACTATCAGAAGATTACACATAATTTATGTATGCTTAAGCCTTTCATGATCACCTGATTTTTCTTCTCTTGCCACCAACTTTGATGTTTTTGAGCCAGCTGTTCCTGGATCACTTACACAAAAGTTGTCCAAACATTATCAGTTACTGCATGGATGAATTAGAGCTTTTCACGATCGCGCCGGCACTTAAAGGCTTTAAAAGTTGTATCGCCTAACCATAATGTAGGTGAGAGGCTTACCAAAGTCAGCAGGCAGTGCCATTCATCACTAAAATCCACAGGATAACAACCTTGCAGTCTACTGTTTGACTCTGATGAGCCTTCAAGAACACAGTTGGTATTCTGCATTCAGTGCAGTTCAGCATTTTCAGAAAGTCTTAAGAGCAGTATGACACCTTTTGAAAGAAGGAAAAAGCAAAAAAATGTTATCAGCTGAATTGAGTCTCAGATTTGTAGGAATGATTAGTCTATAAAGCACAGCAACAAGCACGTACAGCCACACTAAGCTCCTCAAGCAGGGCATTGGTGACCCAGGATGAATCTATAATAGCCTTAGCGAGCCTTTTTTTATCATCATGTCTTGCTTGAAGAAAACGAAATGTTCCCACGAAGTGCTCAAGTTTTTATCAGTGGAATTTAGTCTGGTAACATTTATAATAAAAGTAAACTTTCAGTAGGGAACTTTCCAAACAGGAGCTGATGACTGTTACACGTAGGCAGCACGTACCAGGTTGTACAGAGACAACTAAAAAGAACAAAAACAGCATTTTCATTGTGCATGTGGACATGTTTGAGTGGTGATATTTTGCCCAAATCAGCCATGTGCCTAAATGCAGCATGTCTGTAGTCTCTTAGTCTTAATTACATAATTGATTTAGTCATTTTGCCTATAAAATGTCAGATAGATAGAGAATCATTTAATATAAACACAACTCACAGCTGTTTTTTGTATTTTTCCCAGGCCAATGGGGAAAAGAAAACCCAACAAAACAAGGCTCCTCTGAAATAATTAAAGGAGCCATATTTAGCACAGGCTGCTCTAAAACTGTAAAAATATCCATTTGTAGATCAGTGTGTGACTAAAACCATTTTTAACCCTGCAAACTAAGGCAGTCGGGGCCATTTTCATAATCCGCTTTGGCTCAAATCTTGTGACACAATGTACCTTCTCCATACTCTAATAAATCTCAGAGCATAGTGACACCTGATATTCTGTATTTATGTATCACCTTTAATGCTGTAGGAAACCATCAATCATCCAAATTACAACAAATTAAACCAATCTACAAATTGAGGAAAAGATTAGAATGAGCAGTGTGACTCTTTAACACAACACATTGGGAGATTTATCGCAATCATTACCATCTATTCAGACCTTTTCATCACCTCGGGTGCTTACCTTCACAAGTCCCGAGTAATACAGCTCTAGATGGTGATATAAAACGATTAAGGCTGATATGGACATTTACGGAGCCCACATTCATACAGAGAACAGACACAGATACCTGAAGGTCAAGTGAAAGGGGGGAGCAGTCAATTTCAAAGAACCTTTTGTCAAATCCTTATTGAAATTCATCAATAAAAATGGGTTGCCCTAAGCCTTTTCAGAAATAAAATTGTCATGCTAATTCATTTTGATTGCCACATTGGAATAGCTAAACAAAATGAATGGCGGGGGCCAGATGCGCCCACTGAAGCGTAACTTTGGATATTTCATAGTGAATTACACTTGATCGACTTGCCGCATGATCTCGGTGCAAATTCTGATCAAATGCCAACATGTAAGAAAATCCAATCATTGGTTTGCTAACTCATTGATTTGCATGTCAAAGAAGTACCCGTTAAAAACTTAAATGAAAAGCAGTAGTGCTGAGTGGGACTTTTATTTTTTCTAAAACTGAAGAATGAAGAGAGTTTAGGTGTTGATCCCAAGAGTGCCCACCATGATAGTACTAGAAAATAATTCTTTAGCTGTTGTTTTTTTTTTTTTTTTTTAAATCAAACAATAAACATTATGCTGAAACCTTCAAACACTTGCAGAGAGCAGTGTGCTTCCTTAAGTGTTTATCAGAGTTGACATTTGTGCTAACACATAAATTGTACGGGAACACACCAAAGTTCCTGTAGAGTATATGCTATTCTGGTTGGGATTATGGGTTGATGCTAGGATCAAATACATGATGGGTCATATACTGTAGATTAAAGTCTGCAGACCATGAAACTGTGAAAAATAACAAGGCCTCTGTGTTGCATGAGAGACAGGACTCTTGTGCATGAGGGGGGAGGATAGTTTCCAATGAGCCATCTGGACATGGGCCTCCCCAGGGGAGACAGAGCAAAACATGCTTAATCTGTCTCCCTTTTCCCTGTTTCTTCATCTATCTATCTATCTAATTTTTCAATGAAAATATAAATGATAGATAAAGGATAGATATTCCTTAGTATGTTTTTTTTTCCTCCACCGTGTAGACACATTCAAACCAAAAACTTCAACTTCAAATTTGGATTCATCGCTCTGTAAGACATGTCGTCACTGATTTTCAGTGCAGTTCTTGAGTAATTAGGCATACCTCAGCCTTTTTTCCTTCCCTGTTTCCATTACTTAAGAACATCTGAAGAAGTATTTTTAGTTGTTTATAGACAGATTCTGATTTAATTTATTTAAACCAGCATATTTTAGTTGGTTACCTCATCAGGACAACATTGTGCAGTTAGGACACCTTTCTTCAGGCAATAATGGTAAAGCGGTGGACTAGAATTTAGAACCACCTTGTTTTAGGTTTTCAGGTGTTTCCCCACTCCAAAACACCTGATTCAAATGATCAGTCTGCTATCAGACAGTTCATGCACATAAGTTGGTCATTTGAATCAAGTATGTTGGAGCAGGGATTGAGACCAGTTTTGATAGGATTGAGCGATGGGATTTGTAAGCAATCAAATCATGCACTAAAATGAGCATGTAAAAAGTTGGAGGAAATGAGGACACAAAGATTTTATGGTAGGAAAGAATTTGATTGGACAGTTAGGGTCATGAGGTCACTCAGTGAGGACAGTGAACTGGATGAAAGTGACAGCGGGTACAAGAGGATCCCAGAATCAGGTCTGAGGAACAATTAGGAAATCATGGGTCAGTTAAAGGCTATACATATCTGATGTGTGTGTGTAAGCATTGGCAGGTGCATGTAAATAATGGTGTGTGTGTGTGTGTGTCTGTGTGGGTGTCTGTAGCTTTTATGAAGGTAGATGTAAGACACCAGGATGTGATGGTAATCCAAATGTCAAATGATGGCAATGTGACATCCACCTCTGATTCATAAAGTTCCACACAGCGCAATTAGGTGCATTCAGACACACGGAAACACACACAATTGCACATGCAGACCCATGCATCATGCATGGTATTCCACATTCGTCCTAGGCCATAACCACCCCCAAGTAATTCATAAAATTCATACAACTCAACTACTGATTGGAAGGCTTGATCTCTGGCTGCTCCAGTCTCTATGCCAAAGTACCCTTGGGCAAGATACTGAACCCAAGTTACTCCCACTGTGTTCATCAGAGTTTGAATCTGTGTGTGGATGTTAGACAGAAAGCACTTGGATGTAGAAAAGGTGCTTGTATGAATGTGTATTAGAATGGGTGAATGAGGCGTGTAGTATAAAACCCTTGAGTGCGCACTTAGAGTAGAAAAGCGCTACATAAACGGCAGTCCAGTTAGCATTTATTCAGTTGTTGCATTAAACACTTAAAAACTAAAATTCATGCCATAGAGGGTTAAAACTATGCAAAGGATTGCTTCAGGTCCTGCAGTTTGAATAACAGATCCATGGGTTTTCGTGACAGCTACTGTTTAATTTAGAGTTGCATTAATGAGTTATTTATATTTCAAAGCATGCCACCAGAATTGTGGATTTGCGTGTACTACTCCTGGCCATGGGAGTGTTTGGGATGCTATCCAGCCAAGTTAAGAAAAACATGTTTGGTTAAGTGTGTGCGTGTGTATGTGCATGGTGGTGGTGTGGGCGGGGGGGGGCGGGGGGGGGGGGGGGGGTGCTTTTGGGGTCTGTTTTGGGTTTTTACTGGAACCTACTGCTTTGGAAATTTGATGCAAATAAAAAATGAATGGGAAGACTATATTTCTGTCATGCACATTTTGCGATGGTCTGAATTCACTTTGTGTGGGTGTGGCTACCTTCATTTATTCTAGAAAGAAAGTATCAGCCAATCTGCTGTGGAAAGTGGGGTTTTTTTCAGTCTGATTAGTTTTACTGCAGCCAGCAAATATAGAGAATTTGAATTTTTTTTTCTTGCAGCACTGTATTTTTTTTCAGCATCTCAGAAAAAAATCATGGTTTTCTGCCAGTTTGCTACCTTTCTCTAAAAATCTGATGCTGAGGAGGCAGAAAATCAACAAGAGTGAGGAAAGACTGTAAAGTTGCAGACCTGTAAAAACAGTAGTGGTGTTTCATGTGGAGTTGGAGCAGGACTCCTAGCCAAGATTGAACTTTCTGTAGACATTTTTTCTGATTATTGTCAGACTGGTGCTCCATTTTTGCCAAGAATAGAGCTCTGGGGTTTCTCAGATTACTTTTTTGTAAGTTTTCATAAGTTTACAGTTACAATATGGTACACAGTTTTATCAATGTACCAGTCTTTATTACCTTCATGATCATATACTTTGTCGTCTTTAATTTCTTCGTTATAAAATCTGTAGTTCTACCAACAAAAGTAATTACACCCCTATATAAAAAGCCATTTTTTCCTCTTAGTTATGTGTCTCAAATGTAGGAAGATAAATGAGATAAAGAACAATTTAGCTGCAAAGTAAACATAGGCTTGAAGTCTTATCCATCACTTTGCAAGTCATTTCTCCAATACACTATCTCCCCTTCTCACCCTTTCTCAGTCACCCTCTAGTGTGTCTGTCTCTCTCTGTGTGTGTCATTGAGTTGCAGCAACTGGAGGCCCTCGGGGTATTGATTGGGCTCGACTTAATGCTGTCAGACTGATGGGAGACATGTGATTCACAGATGAGATCTTGGCCCTGTACACTCAGCCTCCAACCACAGTCTCACACACACATTTTACACAGCACGTGCAGTCACGCTGGCAGAACGCGGACAGCAAGCACACAGACTACTGTACACACATTACGATCATGCGCCGTTGCACAAAGGCAAATGCATGCACCCACACTCAAATGGTTAACCTGCTCATGCATGGGTGCGCACACTCCCACACACACAAACACACACCCTTGGGAGTCCCTCCTGACACCCTCAATCTGTCATAGCTAAAACCCAGAGGACCTCGTCTTCGAGTCAGGAGGGTCTGGACAGTACACTGAGCTCAGCAGAGTTTGAGCTAATCAAGACTGGCAATGACAGACTGCCTGCAATGACAGACCTTTTTTCGCTTTTACATATTTCACAGTTGAGGATATCTCGTTTCTTTGGTTGGAGGCATGGAAAAAAGAGTTTGTCCTGGTGGGCAGCGATGGCTCGTGCCTAATCACTGTCACGGCACTGAAGTCTGAATGCACAGAAAGCTCCAGGTTATTCAGTCATATTTAATGTTAATAAATAAAGCAGCTAAATAGTACGAAGCAGATTTTATCTTGGCTTTCTTTCTGGTTCAGAGACAACAAAGGAACATATTTTATTACCACAGCAGGTCTACATTGTAAGCTACATGGTATTATTTAATTCTTATAAAATGGTACGTTACGGCCTTTCAGTAATCAGTGATCATAATACATTCAGAAAAGCCTTTGTTTATGTCAGTTAAAAAAAGGCCAAAGGCATACATTGTAATATATAACCAAGAGGAGAATGTTAGCACATAGGATAATAAATTACCGTAATGAATATAAATATTTATGAATGCTGTATGAGGCATAGGCAACACAAACAACATTTCATTGTTGGTTTAGGTCTTTCCATGTAAACGGGTGCTTTGGGTTTCCATGTGAAATTGAAAAATTTAGAAATGGTCGGACTTATCTTCTAAGGGTGCCTTACCCTCACTTCCTTAATAAATAATGCAATCGCGCAAACAACGCACTGCAGCTCCAGTGCCGCTTATTTGCCTTTATCCATAATAATATTCATCAGGCTTTTATTGTGTGTCAGGTTTTTTTAAAAATAAAGAAATACATTTCCCTGAAAGCTGTCCTCGAACAGAGTGCTGTGCTTCTGTTCTGCAGATGACTTTGAGCCTCTTATGTTGCCCTAATAAAACGTACATTCGATCTTTCCTTGAGCGAGTACTGAGCATCCTCTGTGACATCTGGACGTTCTCTGTGTTTGGTCCCAAGGACGGGTAGCCGCTGTCAAGTCCAAAGGCAATAAGCATTCAAATAAACACCCGGGTCCTCAACATTAGGCCTGGTAATTGACTGGATGCAGAGCTGGGAGCACTGAGCCAATGTGACGGGAAGTAATCATGTGATGAACTGACCCCTTTGTTAAATGGTGTCACTCAACCTCTTAAAATCTGATAAACAAGTCAGTAGGCCGACATGAGATCTATACCCTCATCAGGTTTGATTTTCCTGCTGCGTAAATATGTCAACGGTTAAATGTGACCTTTGACTTTCTAATAAGAGGTGGCCCTTGCACTTACAATTCACCCGTAAAGTTGAATACCATAGTATCACAGTGCTTTTAGATAAAACCTTGGACTGTAGTTATTTAGCAAATTCTTTTTCTGGAAAAAAAGAAAAAAATATTTAGAAAGTAAATTCCAACATTTCATTGCTGTTGTTTTGTTACTATTCCTTTATGTCCATCCAGTTTTCTTTTGTTTGAAACTTACAGCATTACAAGATTTGGAAGCTTCATCTATAGAAGAAACCTTGTACTTTGTGCTAAATGCTAAGTCAATGGGCTAATTAAAATGGCCAACTAAGATGGTAAAAAAGCTAAGTTGGACAGATGTAATGTTTACCAAGTTTACCATATTAGTTTAGTGTAAATACTGGAGGGAATTAATTAAATTAAGATGAATGGATGGCTCCAAACAGTTGCAGAGACATTGGCGAAAAAGCCAAAACATCATCCTCCTGGAGGAGCTGTAATTAGATGAGTACCGACGTCATTAGGAGTCTTCCGAGAACTATAAAGGCTCAGCCCAGCATTTCAACACAGTCCAAACATCTTTTGGGACATTTTGTTTGCACTAAAGGCGCAGACTAACGGACCAACATTGCCATCAGTAGAGCCACACAGCTAGTATAGCCAAGCGAGGCACATCAAGATCACTGACCATTTAGGGGAAAGCCTGAATTATACAGCCAAAGTGATTATGCATGAAATTCTTACATGTTAGCATAATATTAGTGAAATAATCTAAGGCAACATAAAACGTGGCATGCACAATCTGAGCATGCGGCAGAGAGCATGAATGACTTTCCCAATAGTGTCAATATTTCACCTTCCTGAGTCAGATTAGTGCAAGAAACTGATGACTCCATTGGATAAATTTGGCTCCGGCCCTTCTCTCCTTGACTCACTAAATGAGCCGAGTGAAGGATGTTGTGCTCTTCTGCATAAACGCTCGCAGCAAAATAGAGTTTATTAAGACCCATAAAAAACAACATTAAAATTCACAACCAAGAGAGCGTCGCCTGACCCCTGGAGAATGATAAATTAGCTTGTGTTGCTCTAGTAAAACGACCATTTTATACCTTCATCTCCCCCCCGGAGCTGCTTCCCCTTCAGTGTGGCAGCACTGCAATGGGCCCTGGACCGAGAGGCTTTGGCAATGAGGTTTTTCTCAGATGATGCTAATATCATTCTGCTGGTTTCTCTCGTGAAAGGAAATCAAATGACATTTCATTCAGCTATAGATCTGCTTCTCACATTCATTGTGCTGCTGGAAGTGAGCAAAGTGTGGAGCCACACATTTCTTCTCAATTCTGAATTAAAAACTAAAGTGTCTAGTGGTGTAATAGAAAGCAAGAGTCAAGCAATAAAATGTCTCTTGAGAAATCTTTGGGTTGATATGATCTGCTTAGGGCTTATTTCACTCATACCTTTGATTGTGTTCTACCTTTAACTTACCATTGAGAAAGGGCTTTCTGCAGCCTGTTCTGCTCTGCTTACCTGGCACAAGCTGCTGAGTACAGCCACCTCCTCATCATTAGTTTGAGCGATGGCTAAATAGATTTCCTGTGACAGTGGCATGCCAATTTCCCACAAGCAAAACATGCAGGTTCCTGAGCACCATTTGAGAGGGGATGGAGGAGAAAAATTGGCCCTTAATATAAGAAGTTGATTATATAAAATAAAAGTGACGTTGTTAGTACAGAAAGTTGTGTTATTCTACAGCCCTCTCTCAACACGCAAAGCTGTTATTTTGTAAGAGTCAACCTTTAATGACGCTCTGCTTGCTAACCAAAGTCCCTTGCGAATCATCACTAGCAACTCATTAGCACTATGCTAAGCTAATGGATCAGTAAATGGATTTTTATGTGGGCATAAATGCTAATTCGCTACACTGCGGCGCCGTTCAACAATGCTGTGTTTAGCAAGACAGTCTGAGCCTCGAGGGTGTGTTTGTGTCTCATTAGGCTCGGCCAGGGATCCATTGTGGATGGGGAAGACTCAGCAGCAAAACTGAAATACAGCGACGAAGGCCCGCAGTGCTGGAGCACTTATCCCTTGTGCTGCCCCTGATGGTTTTATTCAAGAGGAAAAAAGATATCCCACAAGTGCTGACACAATTGCTTTTTTAAAAGCACAAAAACAGCCAGTAAGATCAAGTGTCAGGTGTTATTGTGTTACATGGTGGTTGCTGCTAGCTGGGATTCACATAGACACAAGCTAAAGGCACTTGATAACACTCGAGCTACGATATATCTGAGGGAAAAAAATGCTCTCGTGCAAGCATGACGAGTTTCGCCCCTCCACTGATCCCACTCTAGTGTTATTCCATGATGGGCAAGCATTTACTGCATGGTTATCCAGCTGTAGCTACAATACATAGCATCACTTTTTTATGTGTCAATTACAGGGCAATTTCCAGAGCTAACTGAGAAATGTAATCATATTTTATGGCGGTAATCTGCGTTGAGAAGTGATCGTCTATGAAGTTCATATCTGCAACTACACATTTTAACAAATGTATAATAAGTGACATCAGATTTTCTTCAAACCTTTATCACACTCAATTTTTCCCTTTAACAAATGCTAGATAATCATAAAGATTATGTAAAAGTCATATTTTTATAACATCAATATAAGATAGAATCCACATTACAAAGAGTTTTTATTCTGTCACAGTAGCTTCCTGACAGCTCACTGTCTGGTGTAGTAAAGGTTTTCTGATATCCAGTGAAATACTGTGCTGTAATGTAGATGGAATGGAGGAAAAATACCACATTTGTTGATCCCGACAGAAGCCTACATCCAAAACCCTGAGACAGCAAGACATACAAGGAAAGTGGAAGGAAGCAGCAGGGGCAGGTCTTCTTGAAAGAACATCTCTGAGTGGGAGTTGAGTGGGAATACTGGCTCAGCAGCATCCGCAGAAACCACATGCCTCAGTCTTTTTACAGTCAGGTGGAACACCTAATATTCTTGATGGTACTAATGCTACGTTATGACCTAGAAATATCACTCGCAGTGAGCCAATAAGAAAAACAGTGCCAATTCATAAATCAATAATAGCAAGGCAAAGCATTTTACGAATACCTTACTTCCCCTTAATTTTACATTTCTTTAAGATTTCCTGGAAAGAACTCAGTCATTTGAGAGAATACAGTAGAGCCAGCTGACTCAGGAGGCAGAGTGGCGGCCTCCGCTGATCAGTCCACTGCTCCACTGGCCCGCATGTCAAACTGTCCATTACTGGTTGAATGAAGAACAAAGTTCTGTGTGTAGGCTGCAGTGTAAAATTTTTTGAGTGGCCAATAAGATTAGAAAAACACTAAATGAATTCCACCACAGTTGTATAGAGTTTAATTAGTTCTACAGTAATTAGCAGGAAAGGCTGGTCTTAAGAGAGATTTACAGTAAAAATCTGATGCATTTACACTCTCGTACTTTACTCTAAATATATACAGTACGGTAGACAAATTATCACCTAACTGGCTATTGCTATGACCAGTATATGCAAGGTCAAGCTGGCTTAGCAGTTAATTAAAAATACTTAGAAGCACTTAAATTTAAAACTACCTTTAGTTTCCCATTAATGAGGACTTTTTATAGGCCTGTGAAAGAAAGCAAAAGCCTCATGAAATTTATAAAACTTTTCAACCTTTTATGCACAATGGGTTAAGTGGCTCTGAGCAATTAAGTAACTAAATAGGCATTAACATTTGGTAATTATATATTAAGCAGGGGTATAAGAGAGTATTAGTTCCTAAACAATGCCTTAGGGGTTCGCGTTGATTTCATATAGCCACACAGCTCTGAGTAAACTGTGACATAGAATAAATCAGATTAATATTTACTCTGCCTGTTTTAATTGTGAGAAGTATGGGAACATTTCTGATGCAATTATATGCAATTATAACTTGTAGCATTATATGTCAATATCCACTTGCCATATTGTGGAATAATACTAAAATAATAAAGACATAAGGCAACTTTTGTAAAGCGATATGTTATACAATGAATAACTCGGTTGTCTGTAATGAAATCTATTCTCTACAGTTACTTCAGGTATAGTATTACACAATGCAGTCAATATTTTTTTTCGTTATTATCATAATTTATCTCACATACCGTTATTATGTCATGTTCAGACCCTGGGTTTTTTTCAGCTATTTTTTAAAATAAATGCTGTCTGAGAAATACAAATGTAATATCTATATACATTACAGCCTTGTGTTGCCGGGTAAAAATCTGTCATAAAGACGATATAGCGCCATAGAGATCCTTGTTGTTGCTTAGATGCTAGAAAGTGAAAGTAGCGGTCAAAAGGCACAGCTTTTACTTTGAAGGTCCCAAAAAGTTGTGTGATAGTGCACTGAAAACCTCCTTGAGAGTATTTTGGTTACAGATGTGGCCATCAAGAATTTGTATACAAAACACCAACTTGTCTGCAAACAGTTGCCAACTACTTGCGAAGTGGTAGGGAAATTATAAAAAGGGCACAACCTAGAAATGGACACCACGTGCTGTGTCTGCATGTCCGGAATCTTCCATGAAAACTATGGGCGACTGCAGCAACGTGCTATTAACCAAAGCAACCACAAGGAGGGTTTTGTGGTAATGCCCTCTGTGAATGATTTCACCAAGTGACAGCCAGCAACCTCTCAACAACAATACACATATTTGCCTAGCAACTGGAGGCTGCCAAGGGGTTGAAAACCAGTCTCTAGCCCTGTGTGACTGGGGCCTTACCGGACTTACTTTGATGACATGTTCTACCATAAATACCTGTCAGATTTGGACATTTTTCAGATGCAGAGGCAGAGGAGGTTTATGTATCTCCATCTGTTCTTATCTATCATTGAGTAAAATCCATCAGTGTTACTGTCCTGCTTAGAGTCACTGCAGCAGCTCCTGCACTGACAGTGAAGCAAAACAAAGGGACAATTTACTTACGGTGAGTGCCAACCATAGAAGTGATAAATAAAGGCAGCATGAAATCAAAGAAATGGGATCAGGTGGAAATTGGTATTTTCTCACAACACAGAAGACTGTGTACTGACCTGGAAAACACACACGCACACACCAAATGCACAGTCCACAGCTTCTGGGAGCAGACGCTCTCTTTATATCCTCAAATGCATACATTAAGATGGAGATGTACAGGGCTTTGTAGTACAAAGAAATGAAAAAAGGGGAGCAAGGAGCAGGCACATTAACCGGAACACCTGTACATTATAATGCAACCAACTGCAATCAACCCTAGTAAAGTATCACCGTGGCGATTATTATTTTTGCAAATGGCTCGGAGAGATGTTATTCATCTGCAGACCGTAGCTTGATGTGTTTGGAATGTGTTTTATTTTTTATTTGTATTCTTTTGGAAAAATATTACTGGCATTCATGTTATTGTGTCCACTTCTTCTGCTTCTCTCAGACTGATGCCTTTTGTGCTACTGCTCCTCTATAACTCCTTAGAGTAAGACCCATAGGACAAAAAATACATTAGTTGGATATATATATATCTATATGTATGTATGTACATAATTTTAAATATATCAAGCATTTCTCGGCAAATAGCACATCTGGCCAGCCAAAACATTTCATATCAAAATATAGTCGGTTTAGACAAGGATTCGGAAATACATTTAATCACACATAAATCGATTTTAATTACAGAATTTTAACTTATGTGACAATACTGTTTCAATTTCAGTTTCAATTATATTTTATCCCCAATATAAATATTTCTATGTACTAAAGAAAAGACAAGAAGGAAGAAAGGAAAAGGCGAACCCAGGATTAAAATGAGATCCAACATCTGTAAAATCCCAAATGCTTCCTTTTTGCCAGATGGTGAGCTCTGGTCTGGGCGTGTCCCAAAAATATACAAGAGTATGAATAATGCATCGGATATGACTTATTTCACAGTGTATCTCTGGATGTTCCTACCCACTCACGCATACAGAAAAGCATACACACACAAGCACACGTGTACTCACATATTCACACACGGACAGATGCAAACATGCACCCACACCCGTGCGCCCACGCACACATACACACACAGTATAGATCATTAAAACAAGCCAGGGGTCCACATCTGCTAAATGCTCCCAGTTGTGTGTACAAGATGTGTGAGGTTCATTGACAAAAACTACTTTTCTAGTCTAGGTTGGCACCACATAAAAAAACCAAACAACATAAGGTATAAGCTAAGTCATCCAAAATGTCCACATTTCACCATCACGATCTCCATTCAGTGAGCAAAGACAGTCAACTCATCTGTCATCTCTTGTGTGACTTTCATGCTATTTCATAATATCCGTCCCGTTATGTGTATGCAGAGACATTGGCGGCTATTGCCTTGTAAAAATCTCACCCGGCCAAATGAGAGAAAGGTGTTAAAAGCTAGAATCCAACGGACAATATGGCCTGCCTCAACCTCTGTAAAGTCACGACTCGAGCAATGAACTGTCATTAAAGAAACTTGGCTGGAATATAACCTTGGATTGCTTCATGGCGGCGATTGTAAAGAAGATGAAGGGGCTGACTTTTGAAAGGCCTTGTGACAAGTCTAAATCAAGCCACAAAGGTATAAAAAGAATCTTCAAGGAGCTGTCCCCTGCAGATTGGGCAGTGGCAGACAAAAAGACAAAAAAAAAGAAAGGCCTTCAGTGAAATTTCCACTGGTTGTTCTGGGGTTTCTCATAGGGATTTTGTTCCATGATTAGTCCATGAAGTTGGGTGTGATGAACGTTCAATGCTGATGTTGTTACCATGCTGCCCTCGTGGAGTTTTCAGACGTTTCAGGTCTCTCACTGCGGTGACTGGAGATGTTATGGGTTATTTTATCTTTTATTTTTTATTATTGAAGGTCAGAGCCGATGTAAGTTTTGGGAGCCTCATTGGTGAACGGACAAAATATCTTGGGTGTAATGACTGGCCTCGGTTTCTTTAGCAACAAAGATGTCAATGAACCTGCAGCAGAAGAAAGAAAGACAAAGACAAGCGTGAGACACTAATTGTGAAGTTAGATCGTTTCAGACATGGGCCTTGTTATGCAAATGTGCAGACGATTTTCCGTGTTGTGTAGCCTTTTGAATTTTATGTCAAATTTCAACATTTTCCATGAACCTAATGCTATCACATTAATAGCAGCAGCACAAAGCAGCCTTTATTGTTGCTTTTGCCTTCTTGTGAAAAATTAACTTTTACTTTAGTAATCTAAATTAATTAGCAGATCCCTAGTGTAGTAGTTTACACACTTGCCTAACAAGCAAAAAGATCCCCGGTTCAATCCCGGGAGGAGACATAAATCCCTTTGGGGTTGTGTCAGTAAGGGCATCCAGTGTAAAAATCTGCCAAATCAAACATGTGGCGCTACCTGCTGTGGTGACCCCTTGCGAATTAAGGGAGCAAGTCAAAAGCAGCTTTAATTAGATCATGGTTCCTGTGCACAGTGGGAAAAAAATAAACGCAGTCTTGTTTTTAATCATGTAACAACTTAATTAGCGTTTTCACTTCAGTAAAAAAGAAAAAGAAAATGTGCCCTGATTTTTTTTTTTTAAGGCATTCACTGCCTAACTGTGAGTATCAGAAACGCCTTTTCTTGGTGTCACATTTTTGTCAGGGCCAAACTGCAGTCCTCATTATTTTTTGAATCAAAACCAAAACCAGTTTAGTTAACAACAAAAACAGCCAATATACAGATTCAAAGGTGTTAAAGGAAAAAAAAACTGCAAGACCAGCACCACCACCACCCACCGACTTCCCTCCTTCCACTTTAATTTTCATATTTTCTCCATGTCAGCTCCAGAAAAACACTTTACATACAGAATATGAGCCAATTATGGATTTAACGAGAGACTCAAATTAAGGTCTTGTCATTCTTTGCCTGTGCATTGTCTGACATTATGAAAACAGGCATCAGGACTCTGCTTTAGGCACACTTCAACATTTGTTTTGTTAATTCCATCAAATAAATGACAAAATTAATGAGGAATGTATTAATAGAATGTCCCTCACACTCAATGGTAACTGATTTATGCTTTGACATCCATCACCATTGAAGCCTGTGAGGGAACAGGAAACACCTTTTTTCCTGGATATAGTTACCTCTTTTCTTTTCTTTTGAAATCACTATTGCTTCCAGTGAATAAACACAGCACTGGTGTGACTCCAGAGTTAATTATGCCACGTCTAAAAGGTAAAAAAAAATCTAATTATATGAGTTATGTGAAGAAATGGGTTCATATGTCATATATTCTTTTCTAGGTGGAATACATTTCACCTGCGGTGAAATTCTGCAGTTAATGGCTTAATTTAGCCAATCATTTGATCAAAAAAACCATTTGAATGATAATAGAATTCTGCCATGAATATGTTATATGGATGAATCCATAAATGTTAATACATAAATGATTCAGGGTGACAGTGGACAAATGTGACACCCCAGGACTGACCATATAAATCATTCAGACACTTAAATATGAGTTGGCAAATCCACACAGAATTGCACAAATTCCCAGGGCTGGCAAATAAATATTTATGACGCCCCCAATTCCCCCCTTTCTCCCCGTCTTTGGTAATTGTGCGTGATTCATTTTGTTTTCTCAGTGGAAGAGGGAAAATCAATCTTAGAATATTGGCTATGAGACACACGGCATGCAGATTCCAAATGCCTGTTTTGTTTTGGGGTTTTTTTTTCTGTAGAATATAAAAGGTTCAGATATATTCAGTCAAGTTCTCCGATGAAGAATTCAGTTTAGTCGTTACTTCATTTCCTTGTTTTTGGGAGGAGGGAAGTTTCTGGATGTGAAGTAAACCTGAGTCGGGCTAACTTGCTACCCACTCCAGTTTACTTGCTGACTTTAAAACAAGTGGTGCTGATTTAGAGGGATTTAAAGTATAATTCTTTTCTTTCTGTTTTTTGAATCTATTGTGAAATCTTTTGTAGCTTTCCTCTTGGTTACTAAAAACATTCTTCCATGTAGACATGCTTTCGATGTATGTCCTGAGAGAAAACTGAACTTGAACTTGAACCTTGAAGTAGCCGCTCCCTTTGATGTAGCCACAGAGGGGCTCTTTACTTTCAGTCCTTATGCATTTTAAAAAACTGCCAATAACTCATTGCATTGTTACATCAAAGTGACTCAGAAATTGTACCAGACCTGGACCTTTATTCAAGCTCGCCATTGAACACATTACTGGAAAATACACTATGAATTGCATTTGAGACAGGGCCTTTTATTTGCTGCTTCTTTTCAAAGTTAGTATTTGTGCTTTCTACAAGATCCAACAATCAAAACATCCTTGGTTTCTTCAAATGAACTGGAAACAGGGTTATGCACTCAGCATGCAAATTATGCAAAATAGCAGATCATCACAAAACTCATACTTGCTGTTTTTCCTCTGCATCCTACGACGGCTCCTTGGGCAAAGGCTGGAAAAGAGAAGCAGAAGGTCACCAAGGAAGAGAGGGCCGGCCTTCATTTTATTCAGTTTTCCCTCAGCTTACTGGCCTTAGACGCAGAGCAGCATATGTCCATTTAAAAGCACAGATGGCACATCTTCCAATTATATCTAAGGCGAGACGAAGGAAGCTGAAGGTTATTTTGTTCTCTACCAGATTTTATGACCTCCGAGGACACTGCTTCTCCCCTCAACCAGAAAATACGATCAAGTAATGGCCAACGCATCATCTGCATTAAAGAGCAGAGGACCTCTCTTTTCTTCCATCAGTGGCGTCACACTTTTTTTTCATCACATTAGCTGTGAGGCAGTGTGATAAACAGTGTTCCACTTTATTTCTTTGTGAACGCAACTTCTTGCCGCCCACATTCATCTTAAGGAGGACACGACAACATGCTGTTTTCCCCTCAACCATAGGAGAGATACAGCTTCCTCGCTTTCTTAATATTGGTGAATGAGCCACTTTTGTGCAGATAATGACTCGGCTAATCATAATCAGAAAGCTAATGGTCTGTTTAGCCAATCAGAGGAGCTAAGGCGAGACGGCTGTCTGGGCTGTGCATTGGCATTCCCAGCAGCCGCTGCTTCCCCTCGGCTGTGCCAGGCTCGCAGCACTAAGGCAGACTTGGTATTCCGCTGCCTGCTCGGCCGGTCCTTCTGTGATCTGTCTCTCTGTCTGTCTGACCAGCCGACTGGCCCCCGCGCTGTCGAAGAAATTCAGTCCTCTGAAGAGGCGCTGATCCATCACACCTCTCCAGCAGCATGTCATCTAAATGCTAAGTACTTCCACTGCATCTTTAAATCAAAACAAGAAAAGAAATGAGCACGGGAGGCGAGCGGTTGGAGGGGATAAAAGCTTATAAGGGCACAATAGAATCTACCAAGCAAACCCTTAGCTTTTTGATTACATTCATTTTCAAAGGAGAGGAAATGTGGGAGGGGAGAAACTGAGTGAATAAGCATGAGAGACCCTGTTATACTTTTAAATGTTCAAGGAATACAGAGAAGGCATGGTTTTTACCCCTAAACATTCCCTCAAAGAATATAATTTGTTGTTTTAGTCCACTCCAAACATCATCATATATGTGCCTGAGCCACTCCCGCAATAAGGACTCCCTCCCGCTCCCCCGTCTCCCCGTCTCAGCCCAAGTCTTTGCTATCGATTGGAGCGATTCCTGAAGTCAGGGCAAGTGCTGAGGCAGCAGAAGCGGCCGACACTATTAACTGCTCCTACTAATTAAAAGGGTAACAAGGTGAGTTTGGCCCCGCGGGACAACTGTGCAAGAGACGGAGCCGGCTGTTGGCCCGCCATGCACACCGGTAAACAGTGCTTAGCGCCTATGGTGTTTACAAGACAGAAATCCAAGGACATCGAAGACATATTCATCTCCCGCCGGCACAAGGGATGGGGGAGATTTACAGATAAAGAGTGAGAGAGAGAGAGAGGACGCACACTAACAAGCGCTTTGCTAATTGCTTATATTGCGGTGAAATTGAAACATTTGGACCTCGTCTCTGAGCTCGGGGTGCCCTCGTTTCATCATCACTTGTAAACACTGAGCACTGTGCATAAATGATAAAGTTTCCCAGTTCAAATGAGGTGTGCAGCGTGGATCTTTGAGAGGGTGCCAGTGGAGATTGGCAACAAAAAAATAATAATATTAAGGGATTCAATTAACGTCGTTCCTTATCATCAACACAACATATTTTAGGATCAAAGTATTTTTGAGATACAGTATGCCTCGCATTACCCAAAATAAAATCATCAGCCAAGGTAGCATTGCAACTCGCAGAAACCTCTGTAGCTGAGACGAAAAGCCACTGCAGGCACAGCAGACGGCTTGTTTGCTCAGTGCTCAAGGGGAAACAATGCAGAGACTGCATATTTGGTGGCACTTCGAGCTGCAAAATTGTCACCAACAGCACAGCCTGCCATTGTAGAGAGAGGTGCTATGCTGCGCCATCACTGCAGTAAGTAAGAATCTTTCCCCAGGGGTCTCTCCTAACAAGTGGACTCCTGCACAGGACTTAGCTGGGTTCATCAACCGGAGCCTCAGAAAGGTCCCAGTCATAACAATTCACTGGAGCTGCTGCTGTTATTAGCCATAGCCAGAGCTTACTGAAGAACCTGGGTGGATGGTTCACACTCATCGTGTGAGCCTGATGTACTGAAGCATCAGAGCATCACACCCAGAGCTGCCTCAGAGGAAAAAAACCTGATTAGTTTCCAAGCAGCATGTTCTGTTTGCTGCTTTATTTCTGATGTGCCATCTGCAGAAAAAAACCCTCTATTTTTCAAATCTTCTAATTAAGTTTTGCTCTTTAAAGCTGGATTTACTGAATTCATACAAAGCAAGCTATAGCCACAAAATTGGCATGATCTGGAAGACTTGAACCATGTGGCATACACAAACGCTGCAGAGAACACAGATTCATGTATTCACTTATGAAAATGTTAAATAAATGAAAACAAATTCAGAATTCATGTTCAGTGCAAAGTAGAACACAAATCAAGCGCATTTTAACAGCCTGTGTATTGATTTTGATGCTGTAAAGAAATGCATGAGGCCCCCAGAGAAAGATGATAAGACACATTTAAAGTTTCAAATGCTTTGCAAAAAGGCCAGCTGGAATACAAAGTCTTTACCATCAGCTAAAACTTTACTAAGCCATTATATTGTGTTTTATATTAAATTATTAAATGCAAGACTGAGAAAATATACTGGTGAAAAAGTGTCAAAAATAAAAACTATATATTATATAGGTTGATGGTGCTGCATGCATTAATTACAATTAAAAACATATTAACAAATGTACTTGAAAAACAATGTTCTGTGCTACTAAATCAGCATTTGAGTAATTGTATTTGCTTTCTACCACTGGAAACAGGCCTGGGGTTTGTTTTGAGGATGACTACAGCATTTTAAATTAGACAGAAATGTTAGCTTGTAGCTGGGTGCATCATGGAGCTGCAGCACCGAACAATTTATTAAAAATACATACACTAAAGATCCAAAGGGCTCAAAAACATCCTAGTTTTGAAACGGGATGCTGCTGAGCCTGCATGTCCGGTCTACGCGAGAGCTTTTCTGCATCACTGTTACAAAACCCCCGTGTTGGTGCCCTTTGGCTTTGACAAATTTACACCAGACAGAACTCTGGAGGCAGGCAGCGTGCAGGCTAAAACACAAATGGCAGTTCAAAGCTTGCCAATGACAGAACTTCAAATAGGGGAGCCGGGTACAGTGTGCTGAAAGTGACAGCAGAAGGGACTGCATTCACTCTGGACTGAAAAGAGAAGGGGGCAACATGCGCCTGGCAAAGTCAAACTGACAAAAGAACTCTTTAATAGATAATGGCAGCACCAGAGGAGGCAAAAACAAAAACACAATGTGTTACTTTATTATAGCATGTAAATGAATACCACAGGAAACACTATAAACTGAGAATGTGATCATGAAGCGTCCTGCAGAATTCCTGCGCAATAACACAACACCTATGATAACACAAATGGAAAAGGAAATGGAATGGTGGGAATATATTAGCTGTTTTTCTGTTTTCTGAACATCTCTATCAATCTAGCCTATTTCAATACATTTTCGGCATCACTCCCCATGCTATCTGCTCAAGACTGATGATCGTGCCACAGCGTGTGACAAACAGATGAGGAGAAACCAAAGAAGCACATTTTTCTTTTCCGCTTGATAAATAGAAGATCTGCAAATGAAACTGAAATAAATAGTATATTTGCTTATCAAGTGTAACCTCTGTGTACTATGCATTTGCTCGGCAGGGGCACCCGAGCGTTCGAACATCAGTCATTTTATAAATGTACATCCAAAGGCAAAGCAGCCCAGCTACAGTGTGTTATCCCCGATGATCCAGAGAGGGCCTGTCAGATACAATATGACAGGAGTACCGTCAATTCACAAGCAGAAATGGGTATGAAAGCCTGGAGGTGGGCCAGTAAAACATAAAAGCTAGACCCCATGCTCTTTTGTCTGATGTATGTATCAAAGAAACAACGGCGGCATGTTCCTGTCATTCGATTATGAGTGAATTAAAAAGAACAGTTTTAGTAAATTACACATTTCTTGTGGCAGACAGCAGTACTACTACAAAAGCAGTGAAAGTTAAACCCTGTTTCTTTCAAGCGAGCACACTAGAATTGATTTCAACAGTTTGTTTTTGCATTATTGTTGGAATTTTACTTGCTGCTGCACAGAAATTAAATAATTTCGGCACTGAATGAGACTGAAAGCCAGCAGAGCAATGAAGGACATGGTGCACAGCATGCATATCTAATATCTGCAAATGTTCCAGGCCTGGTTTTTCAGTGCAGTTTGAAAATGCAAACATTTCTCTAATGACAACCAGTTTTGATTTTCTGAATCATTATTTTCTTTCTGTAATAGAACCGAGACCATTTCCTCTTATTGGAAGAACATTTTACTGTATGTTTCCTTCTGAGCCTTTGGCGCAAGCAGTTGCTATTAAAAAAAATAACCTACTTTACTTCTCTTATTATGTATTTTATTTGGGCTAAACTAATGCTGCTGGTCACAGTGCTACAGCACCTAATCAAAGAGATTCCATCATCACAACCACCTTTATCTAAAGATGGTGCCCCGCTGAGAGTGAGTCGGTTTGAACAGATTCCAGAGGCGACAAAGAAGAAAACAAAAAAGAAATAATTTACATATCCTAAAAAAATACAATCAAATCATATAAAATACAAGTGCAAAGTTATATGCTAATGAAACTGCAAGTAAAACTAAACCAACACTGAAGGACCTCTTGAAATAGAGCTTTTATTCTCAGTAGGGCTAGTTGTTTTGATAAAGATTTTATAGCAACTAAAGCGATTATAAAGAGTTCTTATAAAAATGTAATTACATGTACAGATGAAAGACAGGCGGCTAATGTGAGCCTTCAGCACAGCAGCCAGCTCTGCTGCATTTACTTTACTTTTTAAAAATTACTTTACCGAGTATTATGGCGTAATGCAGCTTGTGTGTTTGACACATATATACTCTTTTTTTTCTACAGAGACAGCACTTCACTATAATATATCAAAACAGCCACTGTTTTTGGTTTGTTCTTGTTCTTATTCTTTGTGTTATTATTGCTTCAGACACAACTATGACATTTTTAAAGAAGGCTACACTTAAATGACTGTGAAAATGTCTTGTATCTGTCTTGGTTTATTAATTATTTTTTAAAAAGAAAAAATGCTTCTATGTTCTTCTTACTGTGAATCCTATCAAGACCAAGGGACATCAAGGTGTTGGGACATCTCTCAGTACTTCCTGACCTTCACACTTTGTCTGTAACACCTAGTCGTTGCCTCCAACTGAAGACAGAAATCTCAGCTCAGCTCATAACTGCGCAGCTACATTGAATATCACTGTAATTTTAGGAAACTCATACCCTAAAACAGGATACTGTGACAGTGTATGATCAAGTAAATAAGTAATCACTCAGCCGTAGAGACCATATAACAACCACCAGTTGAGAGGGAAAAAATGAGTAATCCTCAACTAGAAAATCTCGTAATGTTCGATTGCATTGCTTGCTAGCAGATAGCAGTTTGCACAGAACATGCCACCTTGTCTGCAAATAGTAAACAGCTGCTCTCTGAGCATTAGTAAAATTGTGAAAAACAAGATGCAAAGCAGAAATAGACTGTAAAGCAGCTTTGAGGCACAGCTTTTACTGTGAAGGAGAAATGTTCTCTGTTATCATATGAGTTGGCGTCTATCATGCAAACTACAAACAACCGCTCTAATCTCCAAGCAAGCAAATCAATGATAAGGAGATTCTTGCTATAGCACCATTTTAGCGACATCCATGAACAGGTCGAAAATCGGTCAGACATTTTTCCCTCATGTCCAGTATGGTAGT
Source organism: Pelmatolapia mariae (assembly GCF_036321145.2). Taxonomy (NCBI): domain Eukaryota; kingdom Metazoa; phylum Chordata; class Actinopteri; order Cichliformes; family Cichlidae; genus Pelmatolapia; species Pelmatolapia mariae. The sequence goes on along the minus strand of NC_086244.1, from coordinate 35,934,452 downwards.
CAAAGGAGTCCAATATGGTAGGCTAATTAGCTAACTGACACTAGTTAGCTAATTACTAGTGTCTAACTGTAACTAACTGACACTAGTTAGCTAATTATGCTGGAAGCATGCTCACCAAACTTTCAACTGCTCAGCAAGTCATATTAGCCTGTATGCTAGAAAATACATTCAGTCCAGTGGTTTAGACTAGTTGAGGGGAAAGCTTGAAGATAGCTACATGTAGCAGCCTACTTGTAACCTACCTACTAATTGCATAACTTGGATACTACTCTTAGTTTTGGTGATCTATGAGCATTTCTGGCTGTGGTGTATGATAAGCTGACTTAAAATAAAACACACTCTCTCTCACACAGTTCCCCACAGAAAACGTGTGTTATAACTGCATCATAATAATTCTGGGACAAGAATGAGGGTCTGTGGCACAGGAGAATGATATTTATCTGACTTTAGCTCCACCTGTTATTAGGATAATTCATTTTTGGTGGTTATCGTGAGATTTATCATGTATATCATGTTCTACCTGTAGGGCTGAGATAATACCACCTGCTTCTCATGTTATTTGAATAATTCAGTGGTATAAATGAAATCAAACACACTCGGTAGAATTGTATTCACTGGAAAGGTGAAACAATGACTTTGCAGTGTTAGTTTTCACCAGCTGTTTGGAAAAATAGAACACCATTTGAGATAGATGCCATGCTTTGACATTTTTTGGCAGTGCACCTGAGGCTCAGTTGTACTGTTTTTTTGTTTGTTCCTATTTGGACACAACATCCTTTTCTAGCCTCTTACACTAATGATTCCAAGCCATACAGAGAACTGTCATCTCTACCGCGGGTCTCCAACCTCACCAACTAATCAACAATTTATTTCAAGAAGCTGCAGAGAAATAGTTGTGTCCCTGACAGAGCCTGGGAGTGTGTTGGGCTGCCTTTGAGAAGCAAACTCATTAGAAGTCTGTCTCTGGTCAGATGGGCTGCCAGCACAGCAGTGACCATGGCGACACATGACTTGGCTGCCTGGTCCTTTGTCGTAGACACTGAAGCCTTTATAACTGAGGTGCTAGCAAGTGTTACATAACGACACTGTGGAACTACATCATCTGTCCATGTAATTTTCTCACTTCTTATGAAAGAGGTGAGAATTTCATAACTCCTTCATAACTGGACGGGAACATTTGAACTGACACAGTGCCAAAAATCCAGTTTTATCTGTTTGTTTTGCCCTTTGGTGTCATATTTGGAATGTTTTCTAGCCAAACACCTGTTTTTCTTTGCTCTATTTCTCATAAAGACACACCTTTTACTTATTCCTTCCTGTACAAATCAAGATTTTTGTGTCATGGCATCCTTTCAAAAAGCCGGCAGTGCTAACTGGCTATGATGTCTTTATGTTTACAGCAACACTGGCAGGACTACACAGACTGCGCTGGCTTTTTTTTTTAACCATGGCTGACGCTGGAACAAAGAGCACATAGCTGGAGGAGGGCCACCAGAGCAGAAAAAAAGAGAAAATGCTAAAAAAAAACATGCAAGCTTCTCTGACCTACTGGGTCGCTCAGTGTGTGTACGTCTGTGCGTATGCTGTTCATTTTGTAACCCTCCTCATTTTGGCAAAAAATGCCCAACTACGACTGGTCTAATCCCCTCCAGGCCACACACTAGCCCAGCAACGGCATTTGTTGTGTGGGTGTATGAAGATTTTGGGGGTATTTTTTTCCCACCAACCATCGAGTTATTGTCTGTGGGTCGAAATGCGCACGAGTCTGCAGTCTGACTATGATCAAATCAGGATTTCAAGTACTTACATTTCATACTTTAAGCTCCCGCTAGCCTGTGAAGTAACAATATTCAGGAAAATAGTCCTATCTTTTTTTTTTCTGCACTGAAGAAGCATTTCTGATATGCAGAATTTCAATTTGAGCCCATCACTTTGCAAATGCAAAGCATTAGCAAAGGCTGATATTAGAGCTCAGTAGTGCTCTCAACAGAGCTCTCGCCAAGCAGAGAGCAAGTGATGCAATCTCACAAGCCTCTCACTTGCCTAAAAGGAGTAAAACTAATTTCACTGTCCTAAATTCTCCCTGGCTGTCTTGTCAATTTTCCACCGTATGAACATTTCCAGCTTCCGTTCAATAGCACAGACCCCGGCACGCAACTGTGCTCTTGTGTAACCCCGCAATTTAAATCCCCACCCCCCACCCCCCCCCCACCCCCCACTCCCCACCCCGCCACCACCCCCGTGTCCCCGTCAAGTGTATGAAACCAACCTCATAACACCCCGCCCCAGCCCTCCTGAATTGCGCTTTCCACCTTGGAGAATATCATATGTAGACCTTTCAGCAGCTCACTAGTGAAGACAAATTGCAAGCTTGTTTGGAGGGGCCTCTAGAGAGTGATTCATATTAATGGCTAGCTGGCAGTGGAGAGCAGGCTGCATATGCAAACTCCATTAGCAGGTTAGGCTGGAGTGTGTGACCTGGCAGTGCCACCGTGAGCTGCACTCACAAGAGGGCGGGCGGTGAGGAGGAGGAGGCTGAGGTGATGGGAGGTGGTTGTGTTTATAAAGAGCTGCAGGTGCAGTGGCATGTGTCTAATATGGGAGTGTCTATATATTGCAGTTAAACTGACAAATCACTTAATTAATGTGTGTTACAATAGTTCGACTTTTTTTAAGGTTTTATTATACCTGTGACGCTGACACTGCAACTCCAAAAAATGCATCACGTACAGTCAGCATATAAAAGTGCAATAATTTTTTAATTAAAGTCGACAGTCTACACTGCTAAAGCAACCAAAGAGTTTCTCAAGGCAAATAAATGGGATATTTTTCCATGACAGCATCAGCCACCTGATGTCAACCCAACGGAGCACATTTTTCAGTTACTGAAGGTAAAGAGACGCACAATCAAGCAGCAACGGCAGCTGCGTAAAGACCTGGCAGGGCATCTCAAGGGAGGAAACACAGTGCTTGGTAACCTCCATGGGCTATAGACATCAGTCAGTCATTGCCTGCAAAGGATTTTCAATCCAAGTATTAAAAACAATCTTTATATTTTTTTTGTTTGTCCAGTTTCTTTTGAGACTTTGAAAATGGCTAGGTGGCTGGCAGGGTGTATTTAAAATGGCTGTTAATGGTTCTTAACGGTTAATGTAATACTTTTGTTAAACCCCTTGAATTAAAGCTTTTAAGCTGAAAGCCACTGTGTGTGTACAGCCGCAAAATTCCTGTCATCCAGGCACTGTACATGGAGCATTAGTGCATAGATTTGTGCATTTTCTTTAATATCACAAGCTTCTTTCAACATTATCATTATTATTAATAATAAATAATTATATAATGCATGAGGATATATACATATATATATATTCTCTTTAGATACTGTATTTGAGGTAAAGAACAAAGACCTCAACAACTAATGAAACATACTAACATTTTTAACATCTAGTTGCCCCAAAAATGTCAAGTATTGAAAGTAGGGAAGGCCATGGGGTTGTTAAAATAAAAAGAGTTTATCCTCATGGGAGCACTAGTGTGCAGCATCAAATTAATGGCAATTTGCCTGTTTGATTAGATTTCTGGTATGCAGAGTTTGTATTTTGGCCTGAGGGTGGCTCATGTCCAGAATAGATTATAACATTTATTATCTACATTCAGGCCTGATATTTGAACTAGAGGAAAGGTCACAGAGTACACATACACACACACAAAAGTCCTATTCTTTTTGAGGACTGTGTAGATTCATATAAAAAAAGAGTTTCCAGTGTTGGCCTGCACAGTTTATTATTTGACATCAGTCAAATAGTTGTTGAGATGTCTCTGTCTGGGCGAAAGTGATAGGCTGACAGGTTGACGTCTCCATTGTCAAAACTCCACCCAGAGAGATTTTATTAGATTCTCTTCCTTTCATTAATGAAAACAGCACTCCATAGAAACTAGCTTGAGCTGGCTGACTGAATTCATATAGATTTGATAAGTTATTAGAAAAAGATTTCATACTGGACTTGGATATGAAAAAGAAAAAACGTCAGCTTCAACATAATATTCTAACCACATTGTCTTTTATTGGATGCATAATTTGCCACCATCAGGTAGATTTGTCACTTTGTTGTATCTGCTAGCTCCACCTACATCAAACCTGTGCACCTCAGCATGAATAAAGAGCCATTATCAGCTTTCAGAAAACCACACTGTCTCCCCGAATGCCAGTGTGTAATATGATTATTAACCACGTGAAGACAGATTGTCTCGCAATTAAAACCTCCTCTCTGCACTCTCCTTCTCCCGGATACTTGCAGATGTGGACAGACAGAGCTTGGCCGCAGGCCGAGAGGCAGCCAAGTCCTCCATCCTGTTCTCTCTCTTCATCCTTCTATCCCCCCTCCAGCCTGATCAATCCTCTTTATAGATTTCTCATTTTCATTTATCTTCCAGAATGTGCTTTCCTCCCATTTTAGGTCTTACAACAAATACCTCTTGATACCTCCTCTTTTCTACTGCCAAATCCTTCCTATCCCTGCCCCCTCAAAAATACAAAACAGAAAAAACAAACAAGCAACCCCCCCCCCCCCCACCCCCACCCCGAAAAAAAAAGAAACCCACTGACATCACTTCAGATTAACTTCTTCAACAAAAATCTGCTCAGCAACAGCTAATTAAGAATGTGCAGAGGAACACATCATTTGCATTTTTTGTATATGTATGTACAAAAAGCAAAACACTAACCTAAGTGTGCTGTCAGGATACATTACAGCACGGCGGGAATGCATGCGTGAAATCTGTCACAGCTGCCCAGGGCTGCTGGACGGAGGAGGCAGAGGAGCGAACAAGATGAAGAGACATCAAATGAGAGAGATAAGAGAGAGTGAAAATCAACAGAGCCGGTCAGAGGCTGACCTTTGGCCTTGTACCTGACGGCAAGGACAGCAGTCTCTCCTGCTCTGTCCATCTTGTCATCTCTTGCTGACAACACCAAGCTGTTTCACTTGCACTGCCTCTGTAAGTTATACCCCTCTGTTTCTTTCTGTTGACATAATCTTACCTGAGGCAGATATCAGGCAGGTAAAAAAAATTATTCACTCTGCTGGCATGAAGGTACAATCAAAATAGTGTTTGTCCATAAATATGAGCCTACTTCTTTGTATTGAGCCACTTACAGTTATTTAAATGATCCAATGAACTCATGTATGTTCTGTCGAAAGGAGATAGCTTAAAGGACATGGCATTTCACAGATACATACAAACTGTTCTTTGGCATTGGCGCTGTGACACAATGGGTTTATGCCAACAATAAGATTGGTCTCAGTTCCAATTTGTTGCGCATGGATGCTTGCACAGGACCTCTCGGTCTCATGTTTGATTGTACTTTCACAATAAATCCTTTTCCTACATGCAGAACTAAAGTCCTGAGTCCAAAGCAAGGTTTTTCAGATTGATGCTCACCGACAGAAATTATATTTTTATTAATTAAAAAAAAGACAATTTTTCAGTGATTGTGTGTATTCAGTTTGTTTTGATATTTACCAAGACCAAGCAACTGTTATAAAGTTTAAGATTTGGAGTTAAAAACAAAAAATCATGTTTTCATCAGAAGCATTGTCAAGAGTTGCTAAGCATTTCTAGATATCTCATGCTACATTAGGCAACAACACTAGCTGGAGACTGCTGCGGCCAGAATTCTGCCAATCATGTGCAAAGAGCTTGATGATCTTGTCCCTTTGAAAGCGCTGCTTTGAAAAAAGGGAATAGGTCTGCAACCATTTCCAGTCTGTTGCTGTCTAAAAAGGGTTGCACTTGACTAACTCAGATGGATAGCAATATGTTGGGAATCTGTCTGCATTTTCAAATTTAATGGCAATTATTTGCACATCTTCACTCTGAGAATGATTGAGAGTCCGAGGGACTGAGACAGACAGCGGTTGTTTGGAGACAGGTTGCCTCTCCCCAGGCAACCTGCGCAATCCCCTTGTGATCATAAGCGATCGCCCAGAGGTTGAGAGGGTTGCACGTTCAACCTTTGGGTCACTGCAATTTTTTTTTAATTGACAACAACCACCAGTTTTTCCTAGTGGCAAGAAGGTTGCTTTCCTATTTTTCCTCTAGTATGACTGAGCCATTAATATGCCCAAAATATGTGACAAAAGCTCCAGTCTCTTGGCTAACAAACAAACTTTTGTCTCTCCACCGCCGTAGATTTTATCATGCACTGGCAGATTGTTAGGCCTCGGTGTCTAATACTGCTGCAGCTGGTGCCAGAAGACAACTTGTGCAGATTTCTGTGACAGATCTGCACAATCTGTATTTGGCACCCTGGGAATGACAGCGAAAAGCCGAGCAAGAAAGGTAACACTGGTAAATGCAAAAAAGTGGTATAGAAAAAAAATTAGAAGAGTTATAAAGTCAGCCAGTTGGCTCAGAGATTTAATGACCACAGTTTGGCTCTTTGCTGTTCAAGGAGCAGATGACTAAAAAAAACAACTTGTCCAGCCGAGCTTGTCACCAACAGTCGTTAGGCCCTCTTCAAAATTTTCATGAACGTGGGAAGCGCAAACCATTCCAAACAAAAGTATAGAGGACATGCTAGCAGTATAACTGGGATCAGCTGACGTTTTTTGGAGGAAGTGTATTTGTTTCCATGACTTGTCAAAGATAGGTTATCAACACCATATCTCCACAAGTCATAGCAGGAAGGTGGCCACCTGCTGAGAGAAATGCATTACATTGAATTGTACAGAAAGAATACAAAAATTGCTCCATTTTCATGGAGCATAGAGCTGCATAGTGTGAAATTGCCGAGAGGTATAGTGTGAAGCACACAGTGACAGAGAGACCTGTATCCATGGTGACTCTGATACTCACTAAACAAGCAGTAATGTCTGGAGGGTAGATATTTTTCTTTATTCTTTGCTTTCAAACACATTTATAATGATTATTCTTTTGCACTGATACAAAAAATAAATGAAGTTAACCCTCGTGGAGACTAGGAATGCTCCTTGTGCATTGTTTCGCTGCTTAATCAAATGAGAATTAATCAGTGCTCAGTAAGCGATGCAGCACTGGCAGCTCTGAGGCATTGGATGCACTGTGAGAGGAGCCTACAGAGGACCAGATGACACCATATTGAGGGTTTTAAAAATTCAACATGTTTTGTATTCATTTACATCTCTAACAAAGTCAGAGAGAGGTCAGACACTAATGTTATCTGTCTGCCTAACGCTTTGGTCAACATTTTTACATATTACATATATCTGTCTGCCGTTTGCATTTGCAGACGTTTTCCATCAGCTTCCACCTTCTCCATAAAAACACAAAGACAGAATAATAACTACAGAACATTTGTTCCAAATGTGTGATTCACTTGAAGTTCCTAGCTCGTGCGATTTGGTATCAGATTCAGATTTGACTGGCTTCAAATGATTTGTTTTAGCTTTGGGAGGAGATGACTGAGCCTTGGCTGGTGTGTTTAAACCATTCTGTAAAATAATCCAGGATTTAGGAAAAAGAAAGTTTTCCACAAGTAGCCCGGGTAATATGGTACGCTGCTTGCTTTCAGTGCAAATGTGATACAGCAGCTCTGTAGCTGAACATCTTATACTTAGGAGCTGCAGATCAGTAAAAACTAATAATGACTTCACTAATTTCATGAGATTTTCTTCCTATGCACCTCCCAACATGTCTTTGCACCACTATTACTGTATATGCTACAGATTCAGGCTTCAGTGTTTCAAAAGTTTGAATTACCAAAATTCAAAACTCCTGTAAAAGTGTAAAACAAACCAGACTGAGGCCTAAAGATATATAAAAAAAAATCTTCAAAGTTTGAGCCCACAGAGAGCAGTGCTGCATGAATTTTCTGGCATCTGTGTTCCACTATTGATGCAGTGTTTGAAACCTGGATGCTGACCTGCTGTTTGACTGAAATATACTCCCTGTAGCCCAGGGCTCAGGCTTCACCTGACACTATCGGCTGGCGGGGGTTCGCTCATGCTGAAAATGTAGGCGCAATGCTCTTATGTGCATATGGCGTATATTAATGTCACGTCTAGTAAATTACCGTGACGGTCTTGATGCGACCACTGCCCCTGGTGCAGGTCCAGCCGGATCGGTTGAACAGGAGGCTGCAGACCTCCCCCTCCATGCAGGGAGCCATCTCACACCACTGACGGCTGCGAACAATTCGCGCTGGGAGGCAAAGAAAGACATCAGGTCAAAGAGGTAAATTAGACAGAGAGACAGATTCACAGAGCGAGAGAGAAAAACTGCAGAAAAAGTCAACTTTTTTCCCCTTAACAAACAAATCTGTTGTTTTTATGCTCACCAGACACAAAAGTAACCTTATATGTTGATGTCTCTAAAAGCCTGTAGTATTTTAATGAGGTTCTTGTTGAACTAGCATGTCAGAATTGCCTGTGGTAGTAACCTTTACAGGCCAGCTGGCGGTCCATAAATTACTCTCTTGCTAATGCAAGCTTTCACTGCAACTGAAAGGAAAGATTGCTCCCCCCCCTTCCCGTTTTGACATTTTTTTCTTGGTGGAAATTAAAACATAATAACGTTTCATTTGTTTAAGCTAAATTATACTCTGAGAAGTTGAGTCCAGCTACAGCTTGGCCATAAATTTGATCTTGTTACAAAATGCACACATTTTCATTTTTCTTGGCATCATCAGAGAGCAGATGAATCCATCTTTTTCCCCCACTGAGGTCCTAATTAGGTGGAGGCTGTGGTGGTGGTGGCGTATCTCCATTGTGTTTTACAGGTGTAGCCACAATTTAGAAACACTTGGCAACTATTTGTTTTTAGCCTGCCTACCTCAAGAGATAATAGTTTTTATACACTGGAGATCATTGTGGCCATATTAGAATGTGACAAATGACATGACTGAAAATTGGTCAAAAAACACACAAAACACAGATTGTAATAACAGACAGGGGGGCCTTTTTCAAAAAGTATTTTATATTTTTGTTTTTTACATGTGTCTTGTTGTCCAGTAACTGTGGGAGGAGAAGACTGTGTTCATTTAGCATGGACAAATGCATTAGTAAAACTGATGCAGCAGCACCATGGGTTTTTCAGTCTACACATTCTTCTTGTCAAACCTGATGCCAACAAACCCACAATGCAAATTGAACACTAACAGATCAGTGACAGATTGGGAATTGTTGAGGCAGGGATGGTGAATAATAGAAGGAAATGGATTGCAGATGTACGGTTAGACCGCTTTTTTATTTTATTTTATTTATTTATTTTTTGTTGCACTCAGCACCCCCAGATTTACACTTTCAAACTTGCAGTCTTAAGCCCCAATGGACAGTGACGTTATTTGAGCGCTTCTAGCAGGTTTTACTCAAAAGAAACCACAAACAACACAGGCAGCTGTGTTCCCTACACAGTAAACCCACTTATGGAGGCATTCGGTCAACATGTTAGTGGCAGGCTAGCAGCTGTAATTTGGTTTTAGGCACTCGCAAATGCCAAATGTATTATTTCTGATGTCAGTATTGCTATGGTGCTGGACTTATTGTTTTTAGACTTTATGCAGTTGTGACACAAATGACAGCTGCAGGGGTCTGTAAACCTTAAATTCATTTTCAGTAGCATTTTATAGATAGATTAGAGAGAGGAGATTACATATCAGAAAGGCAATCAAAAACAAGCCTTTCTCCAGTCTTCTTAAAGTTATTTGTTGGCAGAAGACGTCAGGCTGTCACAGCGTAACCGAGTGATGCTCCCATTCTCCCGCTGCAGCCTGACTGCATGACATTGAATTAACATTCGCCTGTCGTCGAGGTTGATAAGCACTGATTGTTCTTTACACAGCGTGCTAAAGCAACACTGAAAGGTTATCAGCTCTCTGCGGACCTGGCTGGGGCCACCGCTCCTGCCTACCCACGATCCCCCGGGGCAGCACATTGTGGAACGAGGTAACATGGTGGGCAAATTGAAAGAGAGGAACTACAATTCGCTGAATGTCCGGAGGAGAGCTGATGGTGGAACCGAGAGGGGAGCGGCAGAAGGGGAAGAGTAAAGAGGTGCGGAAAGGGAGGCCTTGTGACATTTTGCTATGAGGTATTCCTGTCCAGGCCTTGTTAACAGTCTGAAATTGGTCTTTGGAGTGTCAGACCCCAACTGCTAGTCTGCAATAAAGATCTGCTGTCTTGTGGTATTTATCAAGCTGGCCGAATAGCACCCTCATGTCTGTAACGCGGCACACACAATCACTGCTGTGTAAATACAAAGCCATTCTCCCTCAGCAAATAATGGATATTATTTACTCATCGTGGAAGGAGCTGTGCTTTTTTAAGCCTGCTCTCATAGTGTTGCCATGCAGCCAGGGAGAGACAGCAGTTCAACGAAACAATACATAAACCTGTCGTCGCATCGCACAGAACGAGCTTAAGAAGATAGTTTAGCTTTGCGACTGGATTCTGAGACAAAATGGTCATTTTGGCATCATCCTGAGTGGGGAAGAGGCAAATCTAAAGTGACCTTCCTCCTGACACAGCAACGTGCCGCGGTGAATTTTCATTTTCACAGCTATCCGTCAGGTGCAACAAAGCGTAGATTTATCAGTCAGTTGCAGATGTAGTTTTGAGTACATTACAGGGCCAGCAAAACTCAATTTCCAGGGCAAGGAATAAAAGCTGAGCTGGCAAAGCGGCGGGAGTGCTGACTAACCGTGGAGTGCATCAGGCCAGCCAGCCCAGAGTCACGCAGGTTGGCTAAAATAAATGCAGTTTTCAGCTCCTGCCGTACTATCCGGGCACCCGATAGCTTGCCCTTGTTACTTTTTCAATGCCATCCATGACAACATGAGTTGATCTATGATGACTTGATGAGTGTTCTGGTGCTGAGAGCCGCGGATTGGTCACACGGCGTTAGGGTGGGATGAGAGCATTGCTGCATGCACGACAACATCATGAATAACACGAGCGGCAACAAAACGGCAGCGCTGCAGTTCGGCTTCAGCCTGTCTCCATCCATCAAACCTATCGCTCCCAAAATGCTGGCACGCACAATTGTAGACACATTAAAAAGCTTAGACATTACAACCACCCACACACATCAACAGTATCCAGAGCAGACTTTAAGCTTCTGTGCTAAAGCTGTCTGAAAATATCTGTCTGCTGCTTGATTTCACCCTTCAGTATGCTTTACATGCTGTGGATATAATAAACCTGGCTTGTTGGGTTACTCAACTGGTGCAAATTGCTGGAAATATTGTGGCTATCTTGGCATTATAGTTTTATCATGGTGTTTGAACAGATTTTCAGGCCTGTTTTGTAATGTTTTCCTGTTTGTTATGGTAACAGCAGAGATGAAACAGCTGGCTGTGGTGGCTGGAAGAGAGGAGGAGAGTGTCTCTGTCTGTCTGGCCGACACCTGGGTGGCCCGTCGTGTCGCAGTCGCTGTCGGAGTCCCACCCAGGGACCGCGGACGTCAAGCCAGGCTTATCAGCTGCCAGGGTCCCTGTTGGGGTACGGCTCTGGACCTCCAACTAGATCACACGTAAGACCATCTGTCCCCCCTGCACACGGTGCCAAGCCCTGCCCAGCACAACACAACACTGCCAGACGAGACTCAGAGCAGGGCAGGAGGCACAACGGCGACTTCTAAACCAGACGCGCTGTTAATCTGATGAAATTCTGCCACCGCAGAAGAGCAAAAAATAACATCAAATTTATGCTCAAGCCACAGGCAGCTCATTTAAAATGTATTCAGATGAAGAGAGAGACACTTTCTCACCAAGGACACACCAAAGGATTAATTGCATCGAAGAAAAAAAACAAAGCAACGAATGAATCACTAGAACAATTAATTAAGGGCATCTTTTGAAATGGAATAATGGAACTAATACTGATGATTCCTATGCAGCAGTAAGCACCCTACAAGATTATAGCCAGTCATTAAAGCTGGGCACCAAAAACACTGTAACAGGTTTTTACGGGTTTTCGGGCTCATGTTAATTAAACTTCAGTCATGGATCAATCTGCAACATTATCCTGACAGCATGGGCCTGATGGGCTGATGATCAGCCCGCCTACAAAATGTATCCACACATAATCATATATTGTGTTTGTTGAGAATCCAGTTAGTTTCCTGTTGCAGTTTTTTTGGGGGGGCTTGCTTTGCATTTCTGGGTAGTGTTTTATTTGTGGTTGTTGACACAGATGGGAAGTTTAGGCTCCACTGATCAGAAATCAATAAACCATCTGTAGAGTTGTACCATAAAATAATTAAATAAATAATGGATGAATACATTTCAAAAGCTTTGAATTCACTTCATAAATACAATCTGGGTTAATCCATTAATCAACTGGCATTTCATGAGCAACAAACTATTGGTCAATTACAGAGGGTCAAAATTAACCAGATGCCAAATATTGTATTTTCAGAAAGTACCTGTTCCATATTATTGTAGGGTCTACCTTACAATATGAAACGCCTTGAGTTGACTGTTGTTGTGATTTGGTGCTGTATAAATACAATAAAATTGAACTGAACTGAAAATTTACACTCCTTTAACTACACAGGGGACAACTATCAAAGTTACAAGTGCAACAGTGATACAACAAGACTTTTTATCACTTGTCATTAGCCTTCCGTCTTTTTCTAAAGCTGAATTTTGTCACTGCACCGAATCTTTCTGATTTTCTTGGCATCACTGTTGAAAGCAACGTTCCACAGAAAGTTCATTCAAAGGTAGTAAATTGCGCACTTAGACACACTAGCATTCAATCGCTTGTAGATTGCAGTGTGACTCCATTTCCATGAATTATTCTAGAAGCCATTAAATAAAAATCTTTCAGGAAAAGGTCTTTTTACTCTCTGCATAGAGGCCTTTTAATGTGAAACATCAGCACATCCTTTTTTTAAAAATGCAATTGCAAATAAAAGAAACATTTGAACTCCTCGGTGAATAAAAATATTTCTCCTAAACAAAAAGAAAAAAAACAAGAGCAACAAATTCAATTCAATTAAAAATAACTTTACATATTTGTGCTTATGCAACACTGGCATGCAGAAGACATGGCTGTGTTCCATATGAAAGATGAAATTGCTCATGAAACTGCTGCTATGAAATATACATTCAATAAATATTAAAACGATCAAGATGAGGTAAATATGGAAGGAAGTGCTGTTAGCACTGCGAGCAAACAACGCCGACAACACTAGCAAATGAATGTCAGATCAGAAGCAAACATGTTTTTCAAAGTCACGCTTGTTTAAAACGAGGGCCTGGCTCTGTCTGCAGTTAAAATAAAGAGTACATCTAATCCTCTTGGCTATGCGTCTGCAATATAAATATGAAAAAAAAACTCTGCTTTTGTTTTGTTTTGATGCTTCTTCCAAATCACTTCTTTTGCCCATTTATTGTCAATAACGCTTTGACTGAGCGCAAAACGAGAAGCTTGAACCCAGCATATAAACGGTCTCCCTGCAGCCTCTTATCATGGTGGCCATCGAGCTTCATACGATTACCGTGTGATGTGGTGGCATGGCAACAACGGGCCAAGCAGAGAAAGGGAGCAGGAGAGACTCGGGGAGCAGATTAGAGTGAGAGCAGGGAGACAAGCAAGGAAAAGCACATAATCCTCCTGTGTACAGTGTGCAGACTAAACCTGCACAACCCTGACATACAGCAGCACAAAAAGAGGGCAAAAAAGCTTGAAATACGCCTAAAAAAAGAGTAACAAAAGAAGTAACTTGCAGAAAAAAAGACACTGCCCTTGCTGCAAGATGTTCAGTGAAGTAAAAAAACAAAAAACAGGAGGAACAACTCGGTAATATGTCATACTGCACAAGCAATGCAGCTACCGTCTAGGCTAATCAATTCATAAATTCACAGGTAACAACAGACTTTATTCACTTTGAGGCTTAGATAGTTTTGTCGTTATGTAATTACTGAAGGCAGAATACAAGCAGGACGGCAAGGGAGATAAGAAGAATTGTCCAATTGCCTCTGTTAAGCCATCAGCTGCAGATTGTAGTAACTTTGAAAATGTCTCAGAGGTTACATCAGACTAAGCCTTGGATTTTAGTTTCGATTCATTACAGGAAACAGTAAAGGCCCTCAAATCCCAGAGCTTTTCGTGATGATTATAACTCTGCCGATGACTTTATCCAATCTGTGCTCACAGTGTAAATTGCACGTATACACTCCAAAAGGTCAGCTGCTCACGGGGTCAAATGTCAAACTGTGCACTTTATCAGTGTGTAGTGTGAAAAGTCAATCTCCCAAAGTTCTGTGCACAGCAACCAAAGCTGACAAGCATCAGTTCTTTGAAAATCCAGTAACAGATAAACATAAACAAATACGAATAACCCTCCACACTGGTCATACCTATTGGGTAAAAATGGATGTTTATCAAAGCTTCAGTTCTGACTGTAATCACATTACCACTCACCATAGCTGACAATGGAAATGTTGGAACATTATTCTACCTCAGGTGAAAATCAAAGGCTTTTACTTCTATACTCTGTTGAGTGTATTCAGCTGTTAATTTTCCAGTGCTAAAACACTACATCTCCAAAACCAGTTATGTAGATGTTTGTAAAGGACATATCTAAAGTCTGAATTCACTCAATAAAGCATCCTTGATCGCTGTCCATGGTGCTGATCGTTGAGCTGATCTAGCTTATGGATATCCTGGTAGATGAACCGGCCTTTGTTCTATTAGGTCAGTCGCCTAATGTCTGCAGTATCTTTGGGTATTTTACGCCTTCTAATTCATAATACATTATTTCCATGCTAACAGCTAAAGTTTTGATATCCTTAGATCTGATGTCTTTACCAGCTTTAATCACACTACTGGAAATAAAGGTGGACCGTGCAGGTTGTCGAGATATAATAGGATTTGACACTGTTGCATCTGTGACTCACACCTTTACAAAAATGCTCTATTACTTCCAAAAGACAAGTTATCCCCCCTCAAAAATAACCTTCCATATTTCTTATTAGATATTGAACATGTAGATCCAGCTGCAGAAACCGGGGGAACTAGAGAGGACTATGACGTGGCAAAAATATATCCCACTAGAAGTGAACCAGGGACATTGCAGTTATTTGCTAATCATAAGTCAGCACACATCTTAATTTTTCAATCCTTGGTCTCAGCATTTAATAGCTATTGGTATTATGTATGAGCATGCTCTTGATCCTTCTACTGCTTTATAAAATGAATAGTTACATATTCAGTTCAATCCAGTTTTAACTAGAGTATGTGCCACCCGTTGACAACAAAAGCCATCTCAAGGTGCTTTGTATTGTAAGCTAAAGACTTTACAATAATACAGAGCGAAAGCCAACGAGCCGATGATCCTTTATGAGCAAGCAATTCGCAACAGTGTCCTCACTTTGTAAGACGAGGAGACCTCTTTGTGTTACAAACTGTAACATCCAATCTGTAACACCCAAATGCACACCTTTGTCTCATTTAGTGGCCTCATTCAAATGCGGATCCACAAATACAGAGAAATTAAAGCCATATCCTCTCTTAGCTAATTGTCTGCAACGTGCTTCCACTCTCTCTCTGGATGTGAGAGTACCACTCATGCAGGACGAAGGAGGACACAGCGCATCTGGCCAGATATCAGAAAACAGTGCTTAACTTGTCCATTGGCAGGTTTAGTCATAAAAAGTGCACTAAAAAGTCCAGTTGTTATCACAAGCACAACTTTAGAGTTATTAACACTTTTATTGCACTTACAGTAACATAACTAGTTGAAATCAAGTCGGACAAACTGCCTCTCCATTTCTCTGTTCTGTGTGTGTCTGTTTCACCACAATACACAGGCCATGATGCAGAAATGTTGAAACAGAGAGCAGAGGATAGAAAAAAAAGGAAGGAGCACACATAAATAGCACAAGCTCCTGATGTGACTGCGTAATCAAGCAGCTAAAAATGCGCCAATGTCGGATAAACCTTGTTCCCGATTTTCAGTTCTAACAAGCCGCATCCACAGGATTGGTTCCTTAGTCTTTTTGTGTTTGAAACTGCACTGACATCCTGCAGCTCCCAGGCAAAAAATGCTCAGCCGTGTAGCTGACTGCTTGTCTTCGAGCACACAAAAGAAACACCATATGGACATGCATATAAACCACAGCTCTCCGTCACAAAAAGGAATTTGTTTAAGTTACTCTTTAACCTGAAAAACAAATGAGATTTTGTGCTCCGTTCACCATATGTTTCCAAAATTAGTCATAGCTGTAAACACCCCATATCAGGCAGGCTCGCTCGCCTTTGTTTACATGCCACAGACAGAGAGTCAGTGACGGTTCCACTTTCATTAAAGGTCACTGTTCTATCACAGGATCACAAAAGGGCAGTGATCCACTTCTTCTGCAGCTGTGAAAGTGTTGTATAAAACTGATCAGGAAGAAAGTGGAACACTGAAAGAGTGTTCCCCAGCCTTGGTGAGATACAGAAATATATAAACCTATTTATAAGTCTGTGAATTGTTTATGTGTTTAGAAGGGCAAAAGAGGATTTATGGGAAGGGCCATTAAAGTGAATGTAAATGAATATGCTCTCAGCTAAAAGGTTAGAGAGGATATGTGAGCACAGGCATCATTAAATCCACCGCATTTTGGTGCAATACACACAAATTCCATTTAAAATCCTGGCAACGACCGACGAGTTCAGCTGTCAGCAGAAAATCTTAATATGACCCTGCAAGCAACAGGTCCTAACTTTAATGCGCTGGCTATTAATGGAGCGTAGGGTGTGGTGCGGCAGGAAGCCAGTAATAATCAATTTCCTGCTGCTGTAATCATAGTTCTCTGTAAATTAATTAGCATCTGTTGAGTGTTATGGAAAAATGTCTGCGGAGAGGGAGAGGTGGTTAAAAGCAGCGCGCGGAGAGGATGACATGGACTGTGGGGCTCTGGTGTCAGGGATATTAGATTAAGGCCAACATGAGTCATCGCATGATGGAACTAATGGTGCATCTGATTGTGATATTGTGAGCTCCAATCACACCCCTCCCATCCTTTCATCGTTCTTATCACCCTTAGCTAGATACTGTCCAACGGCTCAGAGACAGGGGCTCTAAAGTATAAAATCTTATCTACAAAGTGGATGAACACTGCAGTCTCCATTACAAGTGATCTTTATTTTTTTTAAAAACCCAGGTGGAGGAGGAAAATTCAACCCAATACACGCTGGAGACAACGGAGGAGGCACAAAGCAATTACTAATTTGCTGATGTCACAGTGGCTGACTGAAGAAGGCCTAATGCAGACAACCAATCACACAGTTTGGAGTAAAACAGTCTAAAAGGCATCAAAAAGTCAGACATGCAAAGTGATTATCGATTGGCTGGTTAAACAACCAAATTACATCGGCACTTACTTTTAATGGAGAGAGAAGGAAGCCAATACATTTTGTTCATTGGGCTTATTGAGGACAGGTTGCGCTCTGATGTTGTTGTTGAAGTCTGGCTTTTTACCCAGTGTCGAACGGGGGAGATGATGCTGCTTTGCATAAGGATATTTTTGACATAAATAACTTGGCTGTAAAGTGGCTAATGACTCTTTGTCCTGTTTTCTTCCATTCTCCTTGGGTTGGTAAAGTTTCATGACTGCATAGTGCATGGTTACAACACTACCATCTTGACAAAGACTGTCCAAAGACAGGACAGTCAGACCGACACAGTAGTGCCGTAGTTCCTGCAACAGCAGGTTTTTCCAGCAGCATGTTTGGAAGTCACGACACAGGCGGACAGACAGACAGAAAATAGCAACTGCATTCCACTCAGGAGTAGCCGATGCAGGGCTGCGGTATTGTGCATTTTGCTTCACTGAAATGGGACTCCTACTGGAACAGAGACATTATTGTTAATAGTTACACCTGTGCTTTTCCTCTTATAATTTGTCATGATGTTCCTGTTATGTCAAAATGTCTGCCATGAAAAAGGTCTGTAAATGCTGTTGTGGCAGAGGAAATGATTCCACGTGTCATTATCGCATGTATTATTGGTCTTGGCGATATTTTAACCTGAAGTTGATTTTTTTTTTTTTTTCTGTTTGCAGATCAGTTTAGTTTAGAGTTTAGTTTCAGATATCTCAGTTCCAGTAAAGATGCATGTATCAAAGCTTCCTTGCTTTGGAAATTTGACCTAAGCAAGAATGGATCAAATGAAAAACACTTGTTGCTAATTTATCTTAAATAGTGTTATTTTCCGTAGTTACTTCTTCTGGGGAACCAGCTCCCAGTGTGGATTTGGGAGACAGACACACTTTACTTTTAAGATTAAGCTTAAATTTCTATGTGTTTATAGTTAAGGCTGGGTCAGGTGACCCTGTACTCTCCCTTAGTTATGCTGTAATAGGCCTAGAATGCTGTGGGCTCACTCTCCATGTGTTTATACACCACTCTACGTTTAATCATTAGTTATTATTAATCTCTGGCCCTCTTCCACAGCTGTTTTTGTCCTGTCTCTCTGTCTCATCTCCAACCAGTCACAGTGGATGGCTGCCCCTCGCTGAGCCTGGTTCTGCTGGAGGTTTCTTCCTGTTAAAAGTTTTTGCTTCCCACACTCACCAAGTGCTTCCTCACAGGAGGTCGTCTGATTGTTAGTCTTAAATTGACTGTTGTTGTGATTTGGCATATAAATAATGCATCATGTAGTTTAATTTAGTTTTGTTTTTTATTTCCATTAACTAAAATGTTTTTTTCAATATTTATGTCACTACTTTAATTTTGGTGTTTAGTTTTATTTTACAGTGTATTATTCAGCTTTTCTTAACGGGACCAGAGCATCCAGAGAGCACTCCTAGATTTGTGAAATTGCAATGCAATTACATACATTAAAAACTATCAAATATTTCAAGTTTTTTTTGTCATGAGATTTATTCAAAACTTCATTGTTCTCCACTCCTGCATTACTGCAAAAAATGTACAAACGTAAATACATGACTAGGTTTCCCACTTTTTCCCACCTTTTTCAGAAACACAGATCGAGATCCCACACTCAACAAGAGTAAAAGGTTTGACACAACTTGTTCAATTAAATATGAAGCCACTGCTAGCAGCCAGCTAGTGTAGGTTAACATAGAGACTGGAAAAAATAACTGCTAGCCTGGCTCCGTACAAAGAAAACTAAACCCCTCCTGCAGGCATTTCTGAGGTTCATTATTAACAGTAGTATAGAAATATCATAATCATATTTTTCAAGAGATTATTCCCTGTACATCCTGGAGACTCTGGTGGTCTAAGCCAAGCTAACCAGCCGCTAGTGATCATATGTAGCACACAAGTGTGCAAGGAGACTCGATCCTTAACTCTTGATGAAAAACACTTCCCTAAAAAAGTCTTAAAATAAAAAAAAACACCTAAATGCTCAGAGAATATTTCTACTTTAATAGTTTAATTGAACTACAGCTGTTCGAATTATGGTAGTAAAGGTGGAGTTGCATACAACAGGCTTCATATAGGGAAATATTTGAAGGTTTTGACATGCTGACTGCAATATAGTTGTTATAAGTGAAATACAGGTGCCATGCATACAAATAGTTTTTCTTCAAACATAGGGGAAAAATCCATTGTGTTACAGAAATATTGAAATTACTTTTAACTTTTTTTCATCAATTACACTTTTTAATTAGATTGTTTCTATGTTTATAGCACACCAGCGAATTAAGTGGCTTGCCAAAGTGACTTCTTGTCCCGCTGTACTCAATCATTCTAGCTACGTTCTCTAATATGTATTCTCCATTGGGCTAGAGAAGTCACTGAACTCACCATCTACGCAGGCCGGCCTCGCCCTGGTGGTGCCGGCAATCTGGCCTCTCCTGCAGGCGCAGCGGGCTGTCTGCCTGGCGATGGTCCGCCTGGGAACACTGCTGTCTCTGTTGAGCATCACTATCTCGCAGGTTCCCACCGCCAACTGGCCTGCCAAACACAGCAGTGAGGATAAAGTACATCACATTAGCATAATGAGTCAGTAATGAACTTATTACAGAGGAGCAACTGGTGTTCAAAGGTGAAAACGACAGGCTGGCTGTTGTTTGCAAAGAGACATTTTT
This sequence comes from Pelmatolapia mariae, assembly GCF_036321145.2. Taxonomy (NCBI): domain Eukaryota; kingdom Metazoa; phylum Chordata; class Actinopteri; order Cichliformes; family Cichlidae; genus Pelmatolapia; species Pelmatolapia mariae. The sequence goes on along the minus strand of NC_086244.1, from coordinate 35,914,423 downwards.
TTTTACCTTTTGGCTTTGTGTTCCACTAAAGAGTTTAATATTCTCATTAAAAATGTCAGGAAAGTTTTTAGTGCTTTAAAAGCAGCCGGCTAGAATGCTTTTTCAGTTTTAATACAGCATGACAGAGTTCTCTTGATGAAAGTGCCTTACAGGGATCATGCAGAAAAAAAAAATCAGTTAAAAGAGCATCTTCCATTTGGCTAGCCATAACTGCAAAATAACAAACACACGAGTCAGAGGCTCCGAGATATGAGAGCACCATAAAACAACTTATTGATTTTTTTCACGTAATGGGCAAAATCTAAAGACTTCTTCTGACTGTGAGTATGAATGTTCTCTGCAAATTTCATAGCAGTCAACCCATTAAATAATGAAACATCAAGACTGTTCTCGCCGTGAAATTGACAACACTGGCCATTTGTAGATAGCTTATCCTCGCGTGTACCTGAAAATAACCACTTTACAGGCAGTCACAATAATTAAACAGAGAACTCACAGCCATGCCCGAACGTACAATGTGAGGTTAACACTCTCACACCCTGTTTGAAGCCACATTTTTTTTGTTCTTTTTTATTTGACTATCCAAATGAGTTGGACCACTGACAGAAATAAAATGTTACTTGGTTGACGGAGTAGAGGCTGCTGGGCACTGCTCCTACACCAGACAGACCAATTTTCAAGCCAAGCTAAGCTCTACTGAGACAGCAAATGGACAGAATGTCTTAAAGTGATGATTACCTTGCTCAGAAATCTCTGCGCTCTGTGTATGTGTGTGTGTGTGCTATTCTTATAGTTCTATCCAAGCACAGAGAATTACTTCAGAGTTCTCCAGGCATTACAAATTGATGGATAACTCCCTGGCCAGGGACACGTGTATAAGCAGCTTTTCCAAGTTTGCCACAGTGTTATCTTTAAATTAATTACACAAACTGGAGAAATCTACATTTTGCAAGCATGCTTTAGTTGCAGATGAACTACATGGGAGGGGCAAGGGGGGTGTATGAAGGGGAGGTTCTCCATTCTTCAAAACATCTAAGAGAAAAGGCAGATTAGAGAGGAGTGTGTACTGCAGTTCCTGTAAGGTCAATCCTTGGCATTCACCAACCATAGCTCCTTTATGCTGCTTCTAGTCGCTTTCCGCCACACTCAAAGGCTCATTAAGTGAGACGCTAACTGCTATGTAGCATGAAATGAGCGCAATAATGGCAAAGGTTGAAAGGGTTGTTGATGAACACAAATGACTCATAAAATTACCTGAGCAGTGCTGAGACATCCAAGTATCAGAGCAAGATGTCTGTGAAGATTTAAGGTGACCCTGCGGCATTTCTTTTAGCATAATTCACCAAGTTGAGATACTTTCTGTCCATAGCAACGATAGTTAGGTAGGCAATAGATAGACTCACGGGCAAAAATTAACTTGCCGGGTTGAATGCTTTTCCTTCAGAGCTTTCTGGCATTAAACCTTCTTTCCTTTTATATTTTATATTTTCTAGTTGCAGTTTGTTTGTGTTTAAGCAACAAAATACTTGGTTAGGTACACATAGTTGGTCCACAGAGGAGGGACTCCTCAGTTGTAGGTAATGTTTTCTCTACCGCCGTGCAGGTCAAACTTTATATTTCTACACCAGAGTTAGCTAATCATATTATCCGACTTGTTCTGCCCTACTCGTTTGCTGGAAGTACTTTTCACTTCCAGCAGTGCTACTTGACATCAAAAACAGGCTTACAGGGTATCTCAGCCTCTCAGTTAATAGATCAGCGAATGGGCTGCAGTTTCCACTGACAGCCACACTTTGCTATTTAAGCTGATAAGACTGGTTTACTTTTTCCATAAAATTACCTCCAGAAGTGTTGGGAGCCATAAAACAAAACCAGCTCTACAGAGATCTGCTATGTAAATCTAATTTCATAACATCAGCCTTGCTGGCCACCCTCCACCGCGCACCACCATCACTCAGCCCACCCTCCTCTCTCGTTTTTCTGCTGAGGCGAGATCCTGTATACTTGGTTGTTGCTTGGAGGACAGAGGTGCCATCAGATATCAGTGCTCAACACTGAACAGATGAATGGGCTTCATGTAATAAGCCTGAAGGAAGACAACAGTAAGGCACTGGGGGAGTTGAAGTGGTGAGTTGTGTAGTGTGTGGGTGGGGGTAGCTGCTTTGTAAAGCGCCCTTAGCCATGGCCAGCGCTCCATCATACGTACAGGAGTTAATTCATGTGACAGAGGGTTTCTGTCACTCAGCGGTGTGAGGACACTTTGCCTCGTCTCTGTTTCACATGATGAAATGCACATATGGCCGTGGCAGCGAGGAGAGCGCCGACTGAAGGATGGGAATGGTCGCTGAACAGGCCCTGGATCCTGTCAGAAATGACAACAAGTAGTAGTAGACACTGGCTTTAAGCACCGACTGGCAGCTTGATCACCTTATCAGTGAATCATAACACTATGCTAGTGCTAACTGGCAGCACAGACACACACAGGGGACCAAACGCACACAGCTTAGAGCAAAGATGTGAGTCTGTGCTCTACATATCAGCTCTTTGATCAGACACACTGCAGATCACCAAAGTACAGGCACACAAATATCTTAATATCTCTGCCTGAAACAGGCTGCCAGGAGTCCACACTTGCTTTCACATTGTTAGTCTGATTCAGTGTGCATCACTGCTGGACTAAGAGCCGTTGGGCTCTAGATACACCACACTGGCACGACCTCAGCGACGGACAGTGAATATACAAAGCCGCCAATTATCATCATCCCTGTTAACATCGCAGCTGATTGCAGCAGTTTGCTGTTTCTTAGTTAGACAGTTGTACTAACCAATAAAAACTTTCAGTCCTTTCTAGCTTATCTTTTTTTTCCTTGTTTGTGTCTTTAATTAAGACTGTGCAGATACATCAGAAGTTAGTCTTAACTGATTAAAAAAGAAAAAGAAAAAAAACTTTATCAGATTTAACAGGCAGCCACAGGAGACAGTGCCGCGCTGCTCCTGTACAAGTGAAACCACATTGGGAGCTTGTGAGAAAAGCTCTGTTTCTCCTCGGGGAATTTGCCATAAAATTATATGAGAGGCTGCACTGAATGAACTATGACTAGGATTCCATTTCCATATTAAAACAATCTTCCTTTATAGATTGTAATTACTGGTGCTCTGCTACACATGGAAGCGAGGTTTCACAATGTTTTATTGCACAACGCGACTTTCCAAGATACAGTTTTGCACTATATTTATTAAAAATTCCACATCTTGTAGAGTGGTGCAGTTAATTATTCATGACAATACGTATTGTGTTTGGAATTATTCCCTATAGGGACCAAAGCTATAGCGCAAAGCTCCTCTGTGCTGGTTTGGCCTAAACATCCGGAACTGACTCCGACCACTTTTCTAATCTGACTCTAATCACCGCACTCAGATACAATAATAAGTGTGAGTGATTATCTTCATTCCTTTGTGCGCTCCTTTGGTGACAGAAGTGGCATTCTCAAGAATGAAAATGGGGCTGGCAACAAAACGCTAGTTTAGAGAGCATGACAATCATATTAGCATGTATAGAATCTGATATGAATCCAGCAGATCTTCTGTGGGAGACTGGAAACATTGCAGGAAAAATTATAAATGTTAATGATGCAGGTAATCTGTCATAACTGATTAGTAGTGGCTGCCTTTATCAATTTTTTAAATGTAATTAAAAGTGGCTAAAACCCCCATTCAGCATCAGCCAGCTATCTCACACAGCACATTTATGCTTTCCTTGTTGTTGCCTTGTGTTTAGGGACACGCTAATGATTGTTTTGATTATGGATTAATTCAACTTTTTAAATGGACTGCTTTTATAAAGTGCTTTCCACTTATTTATTTTTTTTTTCTGAGGACAAAGCTCTCTGCAAATCCTCTCATTAAGCCACACACAAACACACACACAAATAAATACACATTACTGGTGGTGTCAAGGTGAAATCTTTGGGATCTGCATCTTGCTCAGTGATGCTTACCCAGCATTTGGGAAGAAGGAAACAGGAAACAAGGAAGGAAACAATTAATGGCTGTCCTTTCCAAGGCCCCCCAAAATAGCAAAAACTGCAGTGACAAGGACACAAAGAGGGTCTCTCGGAAACAGAACACCACCCTCAAAAAAACTGTATTTAATATTAAGAGGCACAAAACACATCATGTTCACACATTTTCTCTTATTTAGAATCTCTCTGGTGTGATCAAGGTTCACAGGAGCCATCAATGGTGCAGAAAAAAACACAACTGCACAATAAAGGGAAGTTAAAATTCTTTGTGTGACATTAACTATGGCCAGTTTCCTGAACGATTTAACCACAGAGGACCTTGAAAATTTTGTCTGATAACTTACAAAGTTACATAAGCACTGGAAAAAGACAGTTTGCGTTGTCTTTATTTGTAGAAATGAACACCCTTCCCTGTACTAGGCTTCATACTCTTGTTTATCTGATTCTTTTCTGCCCAACAACTGCTTCAGACTGCAAAATATCAGGGAGATCATGGCCCAAACTGGAAGACGTAGAGTGCAGCTTCGGGCCAGGAATGGTACAAAATGGGTACCACTGGTCTTTTTATCTTGCATGCTGTGTCATAATGGATGAAAACTGACGCTGCACCTGAGATGACTCATGACAGGAAGACTAGCATGGTAGAAATGTTTTGATTCTTCCACCATGACTCCACCACCTCTGTGAGGATGACCCAAATGAGCGCAGTGCTCTACACCAGCTCTACAATTTTAGACATAGCAAAGAAAAATACGAAGAATTGTTGAAGCTGGATGGAGCTGAGAAATTGAAAACACAAGTGCCAGCATCAGACAAACCACTTTGGGTGTCAGTGATTTTTAAAGTTCTTTTTCTGGAACACATCTCCTTACCGATTACATCCCAAACACCATGAAAGAGAGGAACATGCAAACTATCATGTTTCTCAGTCACAAGATTTTGACTATAACTGACAAAGCAATAACTTACAGTGATCATTTTCCATACGACTTTCTCAGTCTCTCACATCACTGTGAACGAATTTTGGCCCACTCTTCTTCACAGCGTTGCTTCAGGTCATTGAGATTTGCGGGCATTTGTTCATTCACGCCGGTTTTAAGGCTTTTTGGTGAATTTGTTGGGACTTCATCTTTAACACACACCTGCTTGCTACTGACCAGAAAATTTACAAAAACCTCTGTTTTTATAGAGGTGCTCACACTTGCTGTTGATCAGCTGCATTTGAGTAGCCTGTTAATTTGCATTTGGATTTTTACCCTGTTACTTCCTTTTGAAGCAGCAAGATTGCACTTAGTTTTTCACGGGACTGCACAGAGTGAGAGTGTGCATGACTGTAGTCTGAGCCTGACAATGGACTTCCACTGTAAGATCTGGAGTACTTAAAATATAACTTTATGTTACACCATCAATTTTTACTGGTATCCCAAAATCTGTAATGAGAAGACCTCGAGTAATTTTCTAATTTTTCTGATTTACTAATGTGAGTCAGTGAAGCCCAGTGCGGGATTTTCCTTTGGTTTTGGTTTTTGAGTACATAAGTTATTGTCTTGTGGGGTCAAATGACTTTCTTGTTCACACACAAGAATTTCTATAGTTTATAGTTTATAAGAACTATAGTTTAAAGTTCTTGCTCTAACACCTTGCTGACATTTTCTGACTGAAGCTTGCTTATGGTTTGGTATGCAAATGATAAACCTTCACAAACATGCATGCAATCAAACTAGTGGCAGTCATCAAGCTGAAAAGAAAACTTAGTCACAAGAGTAACTTGCCTTGACTTGGACATGAGGGCAAAAGCAATTGAGTGGGTTCATGAGGGATATTGCTTGAAATTGGCTTTCTAATAGATGATAATTATTTCACCACCACTTGTGGCACATATAGACTCAGCTAACCTAAGTAAGAGATCACTCTAAAATACTGTTACTCTGCTTCACGACCTCAAAGGAAGCTAATAAACTCAATCCCACAAATATAAAGGTAATTTCAGTGAGTTCATCTGGATTTATTCGCCACTGCAGCCCGAACTTTTACCTGATCTTCTCCTCATGTCCATTCTGATCTCACAGCTCTGGCTGCTATTAACAACTCAGGATGACATCAAACAGCCAGCTTATTTGACTGTGCATATGGTAGTCAAGGCAGCCGCAGCCAAGTCCATCTCATTACCTTAACAGCACTTGACGCGTGCAGCGCAGTAGGTAGCATGTAATAGGACACCAGGTGAGAGAGGCAGATGTTTGACTGACCCCGTGCTATATGCTTCCTGACATCGCCGTGATCTTCTGCTGCTAAACAAGTAGGGCAGCAGAGCAGTGGAGCATAACATGTGCTTTATATTAATGGGCTTACCACCACTTAATTTCACATGCTATTTGAATACTCTATGTTAGTCCGATTGATAATTATACAAGTGAACAACTCCCTGCTGATGTTAGAGGACCTGTAATGGTAACTATGCAATTTCATATAAAACAGTGCGAAAGGAATCGGGCGTGCTGGTAGGGAGATGTTGGAGCATTTGGGGTGGGATGAATTATGTTATTAGATACAGAACATTTCTCTGCAGTGTGCTAGCCCTCAGTCAGTCTGCTCCTTGTTGTTCTCTCTTGAGAAGCTGCTCATATTCGAATGCTGAGCTCTGCATTCGAATGACAGAATTTTTTAAGCTGTATCAAGTGTGATTTTCAGGCAATCACAAGCAACCACTGAAAGGCACTGCCGCCCTGCCAACTGAGACACAAGAGATGGGCTCTATTTGCTCAAATTTAATTCCCGTGTCAGGTGTGAACACTACTCCACCCACAGGGAATGACAAATTGAAACTTCCCGTAGCCGCCGTAGGATGGCACTCCCTTGGGGAAAGCGGGGCTCAGTAGCTTTAGATTGTCTCCTTTCTCACTAGAAAGCAAAAGCATGCTGTGTAGTCTGCTAACATCATATTAGAGAACTTCAAGATCCCCAAGTTCATTTTTTTTGTACAGTTTGTCTGCAACCTTTGTGTGACATTGCCAAGGGCAGCTTTAAAATAGAAAACATTCCCCTTACATCCATCCCCTGCTAGGACTCACAGTGTATTTCAGAGCTGTCCTGTGGTACGGTTCACATGACTGAGGTGGCTTTGAATGCATTTCTTTTGCTGTCGCACAGCACAGCTGCAGAATATTACAATACAGAGTGCGCTCAAACAATTTGCTGTGGATGAAAACAGGCTAGAGGCATGGAGAGCGAATGTACAATATGCCTTGCAAATGCAAACAGTAGCTCTGCTGAATGTAGCGCAGAGATGACTGTATAAAGCCACGGTGACTCATTTCAAATTCCCCCCCAGATAGCCTTCCATGATGCCCTCCTTCTTTACTGCAAACACAGAGAAAATGGTGAACATCAGAGGACTATTACGACCCCATAAGTACTGTACAGTAATGCGAGATTGTGTGAGCTTTAACACTCAAGCACATTCCCTCTCAGAAAATATGATCACGGCATCAGGCAGAAAATAGAAAGGGACAGAAGTCCGAAGGAACATAACTCAAATCATTTACACCACTCTGCCAATGATGGAGCAGTTTCAAGCCCAGAGATTTCCGCAGAGAAAATAACAATGCAGAAATACACCGAGTAGTGCGCTACAGTCAACCACAAGGGAGGTCAAAGCTGACGGCTAGAAAGAATTTATATTCGGGGAGCTATGAAATATGAGCTTTGTGTGCTGCCAAATTGATTTAGCTGTAAAAATTCTTTTCATTTTGTTCCATAAAGATGCTCATACTTTTAAAGCCCCACCGCCTATATAAGCAGGTCTCAATGATTTGCTTACAATTTACAGCCAAGGTCATAATCAAAGTAGGTCTCCCTTTGCATGCTTAATGCCGCCTTGAAGAAGACTGGAATGGAAATCATTCTTTTCACTTCAAAAAGTCAGTAATTCTCCGGTACTCTGATTAGTTTAATGCTTGGATGGATAGGCCCTGCTCTCTGAGTTAAAAGAGAATACCAACCAAAGATTTTGAATTTTATCTCTCTGGTGCACCATGAAGGTTTGCTTTCTCATATTCATCGGGGGGAAATGACCACGATAGGATACAGAATAATTCATCAGGAGTAAAATCGGTCTGGTTTCGATACTTGAACCGCATGAGCCTGTTCTCTGTACAGTCTCAGTGAGTCACATCAAAATGTAGTGACACGGGCCACAGACGTGGCTCATAAATGTGCTGTCAGCCGCGTCGACAGCAGAGCAGGGTGACAGGATAGATTGTTGCACTCACTGGATTATTCAAACAAACCAAAATGACACGTTAATTATGACACGTCACATGTGCTGTATAGAGAAGCACTTTCTGTACAAAACAGAACACCAAGGTCAGGAAAGATTGCCAAGATCGCCCTTTGGTTTTATTTATTTGGGTTGTCCACCTTCTCTTGTATTAAATATATTTTGCTTTACATCATATGTTTCTGTTTGTTTTTCAGAGTCACATTCAATGTTCAACAGGTTTAGATCCGCTAACCAGGAGACACTTAAAGTAGCGATCACTGACTTTTTAGCCACTTGGGAGCAACAGCATACCTCATATGTTATGATTTTGTTTTTCTTTAAACAAACAATTGCTCATTGAAATATTTAGCAAACGCTAAAATGAATTTGGAGTCTCCTCTCAACCAGAGCTGTTGAATGGAAGAGTCACGTCATCTTTCTTCACCATTTTTTTTTTACAGCAATGGCGGATCATGGAGACTCACAAAAGTTTAGCAACGGGGGTTAGCAACTTATGCTAGCTGCACCATAGAGATATAGCAGCACAGAAGTCTGAGATGTCTTTTTAAAAGGTAGTTAAACAAAAACAAGGCTGTATGTTTTAAGCGCACATTCCAACTGCCTGCTAAGCACTTGCAGGGACTGTTTACCCCGAATTCAGAACCCCCGGTGACTGGACTGCCTTACTCAAGGGCTCTGCTTTCAACCCTTTTAGAGTTCCATCTCCTACTGAGAAAAACAGAGGTTCAGCTTTCTTCACCAACTTGCTGCTAAGTTTGTCTGCAGAGCAGTGTTGAGTGCTGTCATCAGAGCTTTATAGATGAAGGCAGTCACCCACCACTATTTGAAATCAGACTAGTCTCAGAAATATTTGAATGCTTGAAAACCCAAACAGTGCATATAAAGAGGCCAAAAAGATGAATGAAAATGAAGGCGAGAGCTGCAAAATTGGTTAGCTACTACAACCCTTTCACATAATCATCTGTGGTAAAATGAGAAATTATGACAGCTTAAACATCCTTAATGGGAAATCCAAAGAAAAGATACCACACTACACATGCTGATAAGTAATCTATGGAAAGAGCAGCTGAGAAACACAGAAATGATTTTGCTGTTGCATCAAAGATGAATAAAGATTTAAGAAGTCTCATCTGAGCAAATTATTTCAAATTAATGATTTACTGCCATGGCAACAGAATTCTGTCAGATGAGTTAGAGCAAAGGCCAACTATCCCTTCACCTCCAGCGGATAAATGTGGGTAAAAATGCAGCA